>NC_061474.1:10000000-10300000 GCF_022581195.2 Helicoverpa zea
AAATAAATAAATATAAAAAATGATATTTGAGCAAGCTCAACGCCATTTGAAAGAAAAAGACTTGTTCTCTGAGACCCCTGGAATACTTTTTCAGGTTAAAAAAAAACTCGCTGGTCTACATAGGCTTTAATATGGTTAAAACAGTGGTTTTCGCACGTTTTGGTTAGAATATCTCAAAATCCCGAGCTGACAGAACAATTCTGAAGCCAAATTTGGATTCAGCGCACTGAAAACTTCCTAAAAAGTGAAGTCTCATTTCTGTGGCTGGAAGTTGGTCTAATTTTGTTGACCAGTGAAATCAATGTCTGATTTTTAAACACCACCACAGAGGTGTTATAAAATTAGATGAACAAAAAGATTAACTAGCTCCTCTTTATTTCTGCTGCCCTAGTACTTTTATAAAGAAAAACATTTCATTTTTGGTGAAAGTTATGAAAAAAATCTAAGTTTTTCTGACTGCTATCGATTTTGAGCTCTGAAAAAAATCACAACTACAGTAACCACGGATACGGTGAGATGTCACCCAGGCCGTCGACTGTACTTCTTCTGTCTAGTAGAACAAAATTATGTCCCATTAGTTCTACTGCCAATGTTCAGTGGAACTAGTGGGAATACCAATAAAAACCATAATTCCCACTAGTTCTACTATTTTGTTACATCTCATATAGTAGAACTAGTGGGAAAAAAAATTCCCATTAGTTCTACGGTAGAACTAAGCAGTAGAACTAGTGGGAACAAACCTACCCACCGTTCGTATTTGACTTAGAAGAATGCGCCTGACCTACCTGCCATATGGCATCTCCATGATTTAATAATGATGAAATAATAGGTATTTTTTACTTCTTAACTTGTAGACAGCAAAAAAAACTATCATCTCAACGCATCATTGCGGTCATATCAAAATTTCGTTTCTTTGCAATCCCCAGTGCTATGCGGCATGATGATGACGGCATGCGACGTGTCAGCGATCGCCAAGCCGTGGGAGGTGCAGCACAAGGTGGCCAAGCTGGTGGCCGACGAGTTCTTCGACCAGGGAGACCTGGAGAAACTGCAGCTCAACCAGCAGCCTATCGCTATGATGGACAGGTAACTGAAGTATTCAATAATGTTGGAAAATTTCATTTGAGTGTGGAGGTGAGCCCTGCCTGGAAAGAGCACCACTTTCATGGTAATATTGTTAAAAATATTTAAACAAAATTGAGTGATTAATGAAAAAAAATGCTGATTGTTAATTATGATATACATTAGATATGGAGTGTTATTAGTATACAGTTTAATTTAATTTTATATAAAAGTCAAGTTCACCGACGGCATCCATTTTCTCCTAAACGTAAGCGTTTACATTGAATAGGCATATCCACCAATTTTTTTATTATACTTTATGTTTTTATGTAGGTACTCTTTGTAATGCTGTTGGTGTGCCAAAAAGTAAAGCAATGTTAAAAACCTTTCCAGGGAAAAGAAAGACGAACTCCCACAAATGCAAGTGGGCTTCATCGACATGATCTGCCTCCCACTATACAAGGTCTTAGCCGACACATTCCCCTGGATCCAGCCGCTGTATGCTGGCACCCTGGACAACCGCCAGCGCTGGCAGGACCTCGCAGAAAAGGTGGAGATGGGGCTTACGTGGATAGACCACGATACTATTGATAAGCCAATTGAGGAGTTCACTGGTGAGTTCACATGACATTATATGATGAGCAACATGATAATGACTCACGATGATGAAAATAATGACAATGATGCTGATGACGACGATAACTAAGATGGTGATATGATGAATTAAAAGCAGACAAAGTGTAGCTCCTGGTTTATCAACCCACGGTTGTCGTAATAGGCGACTGAGGGAACTTTGGATACAGTGCATAATATCCAGCACCATTGTGTCAATTTTCAGGGAAGGAACAAATTATATTTCCAAGGAAGGTTGACGTCAGGTCATAAAAAAAAGCCAAATCACATTTGCACTATGTTGAGAAAAAAAACAAAAACACATAGTCTTTGTATGTATAAGCCTGGTAACGCTCAGTAGTGGCCGAGTAATACAGAGACAATGTACATTTTTTCTCATAATTTCACAATTCTTTCACAGCACTAAACGAGCCAATAAAAGACGTGGAGCTAACAGTCCAGACCCTGAACTGTACGAAGCCGATCCCCGAGAGCAGCAGCAGCATGGCGCTGGTCAAGCCGCTGAAGACTTCCTTCCACTCCCTGAGGAGAGGGAAGAGCAGCAACTTCACCAACCGCCCCGCCAGGAGTAAACTTACTAGGTAAGAGTTCATAGTGAATAGTGATTTGTGGCTAATGGACTTTGATGATTCGAGTAAGAAATGGTTAGGCAGTTGGCGCAGTTGAGTAGTTTTCTTCTGACTTTTATTTTTCTAATTGATGAGAATGATGAGTTTTTTATTTTACATTTAATCTGCATCCAGTCTAACCGGATTCAGCTGAGTACCAGTGCTTTACAAGAAGCGACTGCCTATCTGACCTCCTCAACCCAGTTGCCCGGGCAACCCGATACCCCTTTTTTTTTTTTGACGTCAAAAATCATCAAAATGACCCCTCCCGCTGTGGGTTAGCAGCGGTGAGAGAGTGTCAGACTTACTGACTAAAAACCGTCGTGTTCCGTCATAGGCCTTTTTATGTGCTACGGCCGCGGTATCTCTTTCGAACAATCCGCAGCCCCGGCAGAACCCGATACCCCTTGGTTAGACTGGTGTCAGACTTACTGGCTTCTGACTACCCGTAACGACTGCCAAGGATGTTCAATGACAGCCGGGACCTACAGTTTAACGTGCCATCCGAAACACAGCCAATGGTGTCTAAGATATACTTCGAAAGTACATACCAACTTAGAAAAGTTGCATTGGTACTTTGCCTGATCTGGGATCGAACCCGCGCCCTCATACTTGAGAGGTTGGTCCTTTACCCACTAGGCCATCACGACTTACATTTAATCTGCATATGATAATATAATTCATTCATAGCATCAATTTCATAAAGCAGCCTGGAGTCTGGACAAATAACATTCGGATTTAGCAGTCGTTGTTATAATTCCAAATCAGGGACCGGCAGCAGAATGAAAAAAAATGAATCACTTTATAAGAAGATCTTAAAATCCATTCATATCATCATCATCATAATCACCTCAAATAGCCATAAACATAACAAACAAAACCACAAGAAACAGTTGTAAAATCAAAGTAAAACTAAAGCATGTTCCAGATCAATGTACGCGGCGGCAAGCAGCCGGGAGCCCGAGGCGCTCCCACGCCGGCCGCCGCCCGCGCCGCCCGCCCCGAGCCACACGCAGCCGCACACGCCGCTGCTGACGGACGAGCCTAAAGCCAAGCATAAGGCTAGGTTGTGCCAGTTGTTGTGACGGTTGAGCTTTAACTGGTGAGCTACATATTAAACATTATCAGCTTCTTGTCGTGCCATTTCAGAGTTTATGTTTCTTCTAATACACAGAAACTACCAGTCTTATACTGCATGTGGTTGTGCTATTTCAGAATTTTTAAGTCCATTGAGACTAGTCGTGGTGCTGTGTTTATTAAAATTAGGTTCCCTTAAATGAAAACTTTATGGTCATCACAATTAGCATCCCTAAAACTTAAGAAACAAACTTAAATTATTGAAAAATATACTCTTTTTGTCACGATGTTTTATCAATGATCCAAGATACAACAAGCTAAGAAGGCGACGATTTGAGTACTAACGACCTACTAGTTGAAATTACTAAACACTTAGTTTATTTGGCTCTAAAAATATGCTATTTACGTCGATGATTTTTTATCGGCTTAATCGAGATGTTTTATGTTTGTTTTCAGGGGCAGCCAGAATAGTACAGAGAAACCTGAGAAACTGGACAGAGTGAAGCCGTCCAAATCGATTGATTAGACACAGTGGGGTAACATTACTGCGGTGTCGCTTTGTAGAATATATGAGAGGACCCGAGAAAAATATATTACAGTCATTTATGTTTTCAAAATAGTTTTCTGTGAAGTTATTGGTATATGAAAGATTTGGTTACAATATAATTCTTCACAGTGCTTTCACTCTTTACGATTTTCCGCACGGTTTTTCGTAGGAAGATGCGTGGCAATTTTTTTATCGCTGGGAATGTGTCGTACGTAAAAAAATCTTGCGGAAAATCGGCGGGTTTGAAAGAGCTGTTAGAAGAAACATTTCAAACTATCGATAAATGATGAAAAGTCATATAAAACTACAAAGCGACGTAACAGGATAGGGTTGTACTCTCTACTTCGACTCGGTTGAGTCAACGTCGTTTTACTAATAGTGGTTACCGTTGTACATTTCTATTGTTAGATACATCATATTGAGTAGATTACATGGAACTTGTCTGTAGTTTGGCTGAACATAGTTATAAAGATACAGAGAAAAAACCAGAGTTAAATATGAAAAAAGCAAACAAATTGTCCATAAAATAAGTGTGTTCAGCAAAACTAAAAATTTTAGAGAAACAAAAAAAACTAAAAGTAATTTTTAGTATTTTAATCTCTGCGTCTTTTTGACGATAACAATGTTTCCTGTAAAGCAAACTCTAGGTAAATGTTTATCTAATTAAATGTATTATTTACATAGACTGTGATCTAGTATTACTTCGCGATGTTCTATTTTAAAAATAACAGGTTTTATAGATTCCTTTCTTTTGCAATTAAGAAACCTTGAGTGATTTTAGTATGCAATATTTAGAGTTGTGTTGCACTATTACTAGATTTATTTATGTCAGGTCTTGTATAGTTCTCGCCAAACTTTTCGTCGAAAACCATTTTTAAGTATAAGCAGGTTGTAAAGGTACGCTCGGAATTTAGCTGCAAGCCGCCATTATGTTTGGCGAGAACTGTAGAAGACAGTAATACAAGATTGTATTTCCTATAACTAGTCCTTGTGACCAAGTTGCTTCCTTCGCTTAGATTATGTGATTCTTCCGTATAGGTACAATAAAACAGCTATTTATAATATTTTTCTAACGTATTATTAAGATCTATCGACTGTTTAAATTTTAAAATAGAATGATCGTTTCTTGGCCTGTGAAAAAATGTGTACTATGTAACTACTAAGTGTGTAAGGTTTTCGTATTTATACATTATGAAAGTTCAATTAAATTATTTTTTTATTTATCGGAGCTAAAAGTATTATGATGCTAGTCGTGTGTTATGTTATGTAGATATTTATAAATGTTACTGTCGAACGAACAGTCACGTCCAATTCGCTTATGAAGCTTATTTTGTGCAATATCGAACGATTCGATACAGTCTTAATCGTAATTGAGATTATTTTTATTACCAGTACTTTTAAGTCAGCAATATTTTTAATATTTAATGATTTTGGCACAAGAATGAAGTCGTGATGTGGTTCGTAAGAACTTAAGTGTCCATCAATGAATTATTAATACTTCGTTTGCATGTTCTATGCAATTGCAGCAATGTATTGTGAAAATCTTGAAAATTGCGTGCAGGAGCCACAAGATTTTAAATCTTTTTGGATTAACAGTTTTAGTATAAAAAAAAAAAAATATTGTAATAAAACTTCATACTTTGTATTTTACTAGTATGATTTTGACTATAATGTTTAAAAAAGTAAACACAAGTAGAGTTTTTTCTTTAAAATGTCTTGTATAGACTTTTTATAGGAAGGAAAATAATAAGAAAGCCTTTAATACAATATATCGATGTCAAATATTGTGCAATTTTTACTGTTGTTATAATAGTTTAGATATCTGCTTTAACATTGGCAAAATTAAAATAAGTCCACACCCGTCAGTACTAACAGTCACTTATGTGAAAGTAGTGTTCATGTATTATGCAATTTTAGTTGTATTAATGGACTCACGTTTCAGTTCTTCGTCTATGTTTATCCGTTTCTTTGATAATTATTACCGATTCTTTGAATCTTTCAGCAGTATCTATTGATATATACAAGTTCAATATTGTACAAAAAAGGTTAGTAATTTTGGAGCTTATTTTAATTTTGCAAATGTGAAGTCACATAGTCCAGATGTTGTGAAATAGACTATATTTAATATAATTAATAGTATTACGACTGTTCTTTACTAACTTGATATCAAACATTTTCTTTTATTTTCATAATAATAGACATTTTTTGAACTCCGTTTAGAATTTATGAAGTAGTTAATCATGTAAACAATTAAATTGTTTCTTATATTTTTTCCAAAGATGGGTAATACGCCTGACAGGTTTTGTACAAAAGTTACCTACATAATAACAAATTATTATTTAATTTAAATTAATTATCTTGGTCATTTGAGAGTTTATGTTAAATGTTTTATTTTTAATAGATTTATTTGCTCAGTATTATTTGTTCAAGAATGTGAGATCATATTTATTTATGTATTTATTGATAAATTCAACTAATTATAACATGAGAAAAGGCGTTGATTTTACATTAAGAATATAATTTGATTTGCTGAGTGAAACATTTTGGATGATATGCAAAATGTTTTAACATTTGGTTGTTTCCAAAAAAGGGTAATTTGTCCTCGTTTTCTTAATGTTGGTAATTTTAAACATAATATTGTTGTATGTTTTCTATTAAATGACAATATTCTACTACATTACTCAGAACAATAAATATTTCTTCGTTATGATTCGATCAATTTGTAAAAATACCTACTGAATGTGTTTCGACGAATAAAAATATTGTGAACAATATTGTATGTGCTTTCATTGCGCCTGGTTTTTCATATACGAATAATTTTCGATGGTGTTTTCCTAAGAACAAAGAGCGTTGGTCCCAACATCGTGCCTTGGGAAAGCCCTGGTCGAAGAATGAGCTTAGCTGACCTTTCGTAATTACAAAATATAAGCTATCGATTAAGTTACGAGAGAGATTGAAACAATGTAATTTATTTAAAAATCAGTATCTTTAACTACCTATCATAAATAAAAATATGACATACTGTGAAACACTTTCACAAAATCTCTTTTTTATTTTTTATTATGAAATGCACGCAAATATCGGAGACGGAGTCATACCTAATGTCATGAAATCCTATCATATATACTTTAACGTATTCCATAACGAATCCCAAAAATGTTTACCAAATCCGTTCGGTGGTTTAGTCAAGTATAAAGCAGAGACAGTATGTAAACGAAATTTTTATTTTTGCGTGTTTTTATTTTGTCTTTGTGTTACTCGACATATATTGACCAGTTAAACGTATTTAATTTAACACCTGATCAAGGTATGACACACTTTGTATAAAAAATACATAGTATACATGTATAGGGATCGTTAATAACTTACACTATGAAATTGAATACTATTGGTTAAGACGTTGACGGTGGCTTTTTGGTACTATTACCTCTGTACAGTGTACAGGTGTTACCAGAATAGATATTTCTCCCGTTCCATCAGCTGTTCCTCTATCGTCTCTCAATGCTGATGCAGTGTCCTGCATCAGGTTTGAGCATGACGTCGAGCTTCAGCCTCACCTTGGTGTGATCCGCCTTAATCTTGTAGTGACGCACCACGTGAGCCAGGGTCGTCTTCATCGACATTAGAGCATACGCTTTACCTGGAAACAAAATGACAGTATTACCGATACAGGCAATGCCATATTTATCCCAAGAACGAACTTTGAGCTGTTATGAAGGTCATAAAATTCTACATTCTAATTTCATAAACCGATATCAATATACACGTTGGGCTCTTACGAAGGTTATAAAAGTCTACATTTTCGTCGGACAAACTGATCTCAATAGTCCCTTTGATTTATTTTCCTTATTCCCACTAAGTTTATCGTGCAGGACCATTTTTATCCAGAGTTTTCTATTTGTCAACTTTTATCCATCTTAATAATCGACTCTTACCAATACACTGTCGTCTCCCAACACTAAACGCAGCAAAAGCATTAGGGTTGTCAGGCAATTGTCCAGGTTCCAGCCAGCGCTCAGGCTTGAACTCATCCACATCGGGCCCCCACATCGGGTGCTTGTGGAGACCAAACACGAACAAGAAGCAAGTGCGACCGGCTGATAGCGTATAATTTTCTGAAACATGACACATTTTTAGTAAAATTTTGGTCTAATGTCAGATGTAAGCAAACAAAAACGTGATAGTTATTTAGCGACGAAAAGTTGGAGACGTTACTTTTCCTGAATTAGAACTGAGAACCTATGATCTCTTTCTGTGAATGGAACCTTAGACGATAAGTTATTAAAACTTGACATCTGGTCATCGTGAACTTACTAAGCTTGACATCTTTGTCGAGTTTCCTGGCGAGCACCGGCACAATGGTGAACACCCTCATGCTCTCCTTCAGAACAGCTTCCAAGTACACCAACTTTGATAGATCAGCCTTCTCCACGTCTCTGTCTCCATCGCCTAATACTTCTAGCACTCTGGAAACATTATAAAATTCAAGTAAATTTAATTTGACTCAAAAACAATCTCTAACTTACAGATATTCAATAGCCAAAATTATAAAAAAAATGTTTTGTTTTCAATTCAAGGTCAAGATTAGTAATTATTAATTATCAAACTTTAACCTGAACAATGCCATTGTTTACATATGTATATTTTTTATCCTTATGTTTTTGATAATACTTACTCAGCAAACGCTTTTTCCTGTGCTTCAGGATGTGATCCCAACAATATCATTGTAAACATGAGCACGCTGGCCGAGGTGTCATGGCCCCCAACTATAATAGTATCCACATGCTCTCTAACTTCTCTATCATTTAACACCCCTTTCTCAATAGATAGTTCCAACAGAAGATCCAAGAAAGGCTTGTATTTCTTTCCTTAAAAAATAAAAATAAAATGTAAGTAGCTGATTTATTTCGATAGGTGAAGATACTGAAAAACAAGCATTAATATTACTTGGAATTACGCTCTCCTCGGCAGAAACGCTGCCATTTATATCTGACTTTCTTTTTTGTAGAACCTGTAAACATTTTGTTACGGAGTGAATATATGTAATAAGAATTTGTGTAACCTAACGAGGCTGACTTTGGTGCTACGGTGCTGAAGTCTCATCAAATATATGATTGCAAAGAACTTAACAATATATAGACCAATGAAAAGTTAGCTATAACTAAGCCAACAACGCTAAAGATATGTCTCCCTGTCCCTCTCTCTCACTGTGTTAGACATATTATGCAGGATCTTAAGACAGGCGTCCTGCTTCCTCTTGACGTTGCTCCAGGCGAAGGTGTAAGGACTGTGCCACCAGAACTTCGTGAACCGCTCCACCATGGTATAGAAGATCAGCTCTGCGGCTTCTACATACTCGCTGTTTAAATTCGAGTTTGTGAAGTCTACTCCGAGGGCTGTCACTGAAACAAACCATACACAATACTCGATAGCTTTTATGATTGTAATCGCTAAATCTCCCTGATATTTTTTAATTGGCAGTTGAACTTACAGCAGATAGTTTCCAAAGCGTTATGTCTCGTATAAGTCCAGTGGTCGAAGAGTCCTTTTCCGGCCTCTTTTTCCATGTCCTTGACGAGCTTCCTGGACTGACTGTTGAAGACTCCCATGAAGGTGTCCAGCAATATCTGACTGAACGCTGGATTGAGGAGCTTGCGATGATTCTTCCAGATTGAATCTGAAAAATCCCGAAAATAGTCATGATGATCTTATGGAAGGCATATTAGATATTGACATAAGCTTAGATACAATTATGAAGAATGTTGTACTTACATTTCCCAGTGACTAAACCTTCACCTAGCCAAGGTTTAGCGATGTCATAAAAGTCATCCTTTTCAAAGCAAGAATTTGCTACTGTGAAACTGTCATCTGGGTCGGTTATAACTAGAAAAGGGGTACAAAAACCAATCCTTGTACAAATGTTTGTCAAAAAACTAGAAATTATTAGTAAGAAATAATATGACTTCAGGTTGATGATGTAGATTTCTGTCTAGCCTTTATATACTTACCATATGCCGTTCTTGGTCCAATACCTATCGACACAACTCCCCCAATATCGTAGCTCTGTTTAGCCAAGTCGTTTATGCCGTTCCATAGTTCTACAAAAACGCAATACACTAGCAATTCTTTGTATCAATAATCTTAACCAGATTGAATATGAATATTTAAGGAAAGCCAATGACAATACGAACTGCAGCTATCCCCTATAAGAGCCGGCGCATGTCCTAGAATAGGCCACCAGCCTGGGAAACCTGGTGGTTCTGTGGTCTTCCTGGTCATAAGTCGCCATGCCAAGTAAGATAAGCAGGCGATGCCGAATAGCGTTACAACAAACATTGCCATTTTTATTGACTGTAACGTAAAGATTTTTATGTATTGCTATGAATACTAAAAAAATCAAACAAAATTACACTAAACACTTGGCTCTGCCACTTAACACCTTAGCCTTTTGCGCTGAATATACTTTAAGTTAACAATTTCAACACACGACTACACACATAGTATCTTATAATCATCATTTATCTCTCTTCATAGATCTTTTAGATTCATCATGGCTATTCCATTTAGGTTCCATCCATAGCACTTATTGTGACCAATGTATCTAGAATAATTTTAACTACTTCTGCCACATCACTTATTGTAAGATTTCCTCAACACGCGAGCCTACCTCCTTATCCTTTATTTCGACACTGCCAATTAAAATTTTTCAAATCGTTTAATATGCGTAATTCACCGACAAGAGCTACACGACTGCTTCGAGGTTACATAAGTCCTGCTATTTATCTGAAGGGCGATCAGTAGCCGTGAGCTGTCGAAAGTGGAAACAATAATAATGAATAATACATCCCTTTCCACTTCGGAATACTATGTAATTGATTTATTATGTAATTAACTTAACATTGAGTTCGATTCAAAATCAAATTCAGCCTATTGAAAACGAAGAAAAAGGGAGCCTTTTTGAACATTATTTCACGTTTTATAGTAAGGAAGAGTAGCTGTACCTAGGCTGCTTTCATCTCTAGATTATTGACTTAATTTCGTAGAGAACTAAATGTGTGGTGGTCTCAATATTATACCCTGAGGGACCCCCCTGTTGAACTGCGTCGGAATAAAAAAGTATCCTTTTATCAGGAGCTGAAAGTGTTTTATATTAGAAACAATTCATCATTATCATCATATCAGCCAGTTGCCATTACAAACAATTATTGCTTTCTTCAAACTTAAGGTTTATAGGTACAGTGTTAAATGCTTTACCAAAATCAAAATAAAAGATATTTTCAATAACATTTATTAGGTACACACATTAAATTCAGGTATTACAGAAGTTTCAAGTAGAACGTAACTTACTCCTAAATTAAAACTATAACAATGGCAGGATCTAAGTTAATTGTTAAAATACAAGTTAATTTTAAAATACATACAAACTAGTTAATTGTTTACAAATTATGAAAAATGAAATTATTGTATCAACACCTTCATCACACACATCACGCACAATTGAGCGACCCTTTAAGATGAACTACTATATTGTTCCTTTAACATTTCCCAAACATTTTCCCAGTATAGATTCTCCTCAGGCCTATTATCAGCTCCCCATGATATTGTTCTATCGTCTCTCAATGCTGATGCAGTGTCCTGCGTCAGGTTTGAGCATGACGTCGAGCTTCAGCCTCACCTTGGTGTGATCAGCCTTAATCTTGTAGTGACGCACCACGTGAGCCAGGGTCGTCTTCATCGACATCAGAGCATACGCTTTACCTGGAAACCAGAAACGGAACTAATAAAACTACGTTTCTTGCTATGTCCTACAGGACTTTATGCCTAAACCCGTACTGGAGTTTTCCACTATTAACGCACTTTAGTATGACTAATATGATCTCCATTCCAAACATTAGATCAGGTCTTACCAATACATTGTCGTCTCCCCACACTGAAGGCAGCAAAAGCGTTGGGGTTATCAGGCAACTTCCCAGGCTCTATCCAACGTTCAGGTTTGAACTCGTTCACGGCAGGTCCCCACATCGGGTGCTTGTGGAGACCAAACACAAACAAGAAGCAGGTGCGACCGGCTGACAAGGTGTAGTTTTCTGGAAAATGATTATTATTTTTTCAGGCTAAAAAGATACATGATAGAGCAAAACCGTGACCAAGTCGTGTTGTTTCTAAAATGTAAAAGACTTTTGTGGACAAGTGACAGCTGAGCAATCATTGAATGTGAGCACTTTATATCATTGGTCTAAAATGAATGCAATGAAACTCATGCTAAAACTTACTAAGTTTGACATCTTTGTCGAGTTTCCTGGCGAGCACCGGCACGATGGTGAACACCCTCATGCTCTCCTTCAGAACAGCTTCCAAGTACACCAGCTTTGATAGATCAGCCTTCTCCACGTCTCTGTCTCTATCGCCTAACACTTCTCGAACTCTGAAAATGTTTTGTAAAATACAGACTTACTCCATGTTGACTAACTTACTGCTATAATAGGTCAAGGTCATCCATCATTGAAGGTCGTTAAAATCAGAAGAGCATTTCAATAAACATCATCATAATTTCATTTACTCAGCAAACGCCTTTTCCTGCGCTTCAGGATGTGATCCCAACAGTATCATTGTAAACATGAGGACATTAGCTGAGGTGTCATGGCCGCCAACGATCATGGTGTCCACATGCTCTCTAATCTCTCTGTCGTTAAACACTCCCTTTTCCACTGACAAGTCTAGCAGAAGGTCCATGAACGGCTTGAATTTCGATCCTAAAAATTGATGTAGAACAAAATATATGAAGTTCATTGAAATACATATGCATGTTGTGCTAAGATCCCAAAAACATGATTTACCTGGAATTATACTCCTCGCAGCACAAATATTGCCATTAAACTCTGATTTTCTTTTCTGGAGGACCTGTTACCATTTATCTCGTTTAATATGCAGCTACACAAAACAAAAGTCGTCTAACAAATCCTTAGGAATTACAAAGCCATAGAGTCAAACATGGACCCAACTTACCGTATTAGACATATTATGCAGGATCTCAAGACAGGCATCCTGCTTCTTCTTGACGTTGCTCCAGGCGAAGGTGTAAGGGCTGTGCCACCAGAACTTCGTGAACCGCTCCACAATTGTGTTGAATATTAACTCTGCGGCTTCCACGTACTTGCTGTTAAGGTTGGAGTCTGTGAAGTCCACTCCTAAGGCCGTCACTGGAAGCAATTTTATGAGTTTAACTAGCTGCAACATAATGTGTCATGTCGTTTGTTCGACCAAACCTCATTAATATTAAAACAAATCAGTTATATCTTGGTGGGATTTGGTGCATAATAATTGACTGTTTCTATTAATCAATTTAGGCTCTTCGTCGTCCTAGGCTACCCTTTTAATCCCTTAATTGACTTTTGACTTGTTAGCTCGGACTCACAGCAGATAGTTTCCAAAGCATTATGTCTCGTGTAAGTCCAGTGGTCGAAGAGTCCTTTCCCTATCTCCTTCTCCATGTCCTTGACCAGCTTCCTGGACTGGCTGTTGAAGACTCCCATGAAGGTGTCCAGCAATATCTGACTGAACGCTGGATTGAGGAGCTTGCGATGATTCTTCCAGATCGAGTCTGAAATATTTTGAACAACATTATTAAGCTGAAGAGTTTGTTCGTTTTAACGCCCTAATCTGAGGAACTTCTGATCCAATTTGAAAAATTAATTCAGTGTTAGATAGCCCATTTATCGATGAAGGCTATAGGTACTTTTTATTCGGGTTCGTGCAGAGGTTCCCACGGGATGCGGGTGAAACCGCTGGCAGAAGCTAGTTATAAATAAAATAGATAGTTTCCAAAAATTTACAAAAACATAGAATTCTTTTAATCTTGATCCAAAACGAACTTACATTTCCCTGTGACTAAGCCTTCACCTAGCCACGGTTTGGCGAAGTCATAAAATCCATCCTTTTCAAGGCAAGAGTTCGCTATTGTGAAACTGTCGTCTGGGTCGGTTACGACTGAAATTATATAGACATTATTACTCTTTTGTTACATGCATTTCCATGTATTGATTATGCCCTCAATATATAGTAAACCACTAGGAAATTGTCAAAAATGGTTAAAAAGCAGTTGTCGAAAGTGAAAACAATTTCATTATATTACAAACGGATAATTAAGAGATTAGTCCTGTGTCAGGCAAGCCAAAGCTTGTTGTATAAGCAAGCTTAATGATTATAAGAAGGGGCCTTTCTTAATCACGAACATTCATGTGTCCCTGTCATCTGTCCTTATTAACAGGAGCTAAGAAATAAAAATGCTTTCTATTGTAGTTCGATTCTTATTCGCGGCCTTCGGTCAAATATTTACTATAAACAGTCCGAGGTCCGATGGCTGCTGACACAACTCCTCCGATATCGTAGCTCTGTCTAGCCAAGTCGTTGACAGCATCCCATAGTTCTAGAAACAGATAAAATGTATTTTTGTTATATGGATTTGAGATCTTTTTTCATAGTGTATCTAGGCGTATGTATAATTTCTCAAATAATAAATAACTTCAGAGTAAAATATATCTGATACCAAAATATTCAATTCAAAAGTAGGTACTTGACTAGTACTTCGATACTTTTATTAATTGGAAAGGCTTCTGATAAGTATACATACTGCAGCTATCTCCGATAAGTGCAGGCGCGTGTCCTACAATGGGCCATCCTCCGGGGAAGAATGGCGGCTCTGTAACCTTCCTGTTCTTCTGTCGCCACGCCCAGTACGCTGCGCACGCGATGCAGAATAGCGCTACGGCGAACATTGCTGAAGTTTACCTGAAATATAAAATGGAAATGGGAAATATTCAGCACTGGAGGTCATCATGACGTAATGAATAATAAAAGTTTGAAGGTATTATAATAACTAGCCTATTTGAAAATACATATAATGTCTTTCGCATTGTGTTATCGAAATATAATTCTGAGAAAAAGTTCTTATGCAGTCCATATGGCCAATGTAAAGGGACCAGACTTTTTTGGCAACTCTATTAGCCACGGACGTTTGCTTGCTCGAATAAATCAGTATCATAGTAAATTACTAAGTAGGTACTTCATCAAAAGAATCGAGCATCATTTAGTATAACTACGTGTTTATTTTGTTGCTAATGGAATGTACAAAAACTTAATATCCATACAATTTGCTAAATTGTCAGGTAATAAACACTATTCTGGCGTAGCATTAACATCACGCTCTAATACACAAACAATAAACTATGTTGTTACATGTTAATTTCATCTTTTATACGTTCAATCTAATTTGTAAGTTCTTAAACATCGTTATTCCTTTTTGGCATCCCTAGAGGATTGTGTTTTGGAACATAAGAAAAAGTATCAGACTTTTACTATCTGCTTCTTCTTCCTGCCATGTTCTTAAATTAAGCAACATGTTTCATAAGTATGTGTCCTTTACTATCTTATGCTCCTCAATGTTTCTTCCCTCAGTTTCTGTATCATAGTGCAGCGGAGAATAGTCAGCCAATCCCACACCAACTTTTCGATCCCAAAAGATTAATATTTAAATAGTTTGGTATTTGACCTGTAAGTACAGCTATCAACGTCTTCATGCCGTCGCGCTTCACAAACAATTTCTTTAACGATGATTCATTCAGTGCTTCGTAATATTCTAACACGGTCTATTAACTTATCTTTCACAAACACTGCACGTGAGCACATTTATTCACTTTGCACGTGACTATCCAAACAATCACTGTTATTTTCAAAATCATCGTTGACAACTTTTTCACTTTGATATTGATCCAATACCATAGCCACCTTAGAAGATATCTTGATTTTGTCAAACTTGATTAAACTAATAGTTATTAAATCTAGAACATTTTCACCTTCGTCTTTGTCAATAATAATTGCAACACAATCCAAACTTCCTGAACATGTAAGCTTACCTCCTAATCCTTTATGTCGACACTTCCAATTAAAATTTTGCAAATCAAATAATGCCTAGTTCACCGACAAGAGCTATACGACTGCTTGGACGTTGCCTAAGCCCTGCTATATATCCGAAGGGCAATCAATGAGCTAGGGCTGTCGAAAGACAATAAACCAATAATAATGAATGAGCTATACTTATTGCTGCTGTACTAATACTTACTCGTACATTCCACATTACAGCAAGTATAGTATAGTAGGTGAATCGTGGTTGGTTAGTAGTTAAGGCATCTGAATCTCTAGTTCGAGTGTACGAGTTCGAATTCAGGCAACTTACCAATGTAGCTCAGAGTGGAGATCAGAAAAGCTTTCTTTGCATTGCCTCATTCAAGATAAAACCATATGCGGACGTTATATATTGCTAGTTTGAAAATAAATAAATTCCAGTTACTTACCAGTATCCCTAATTAATATTTTTTATACTGTCACCATCTCACGGCATATTTCTCAAGCATTGTTTAAAATTCAATATTCTGCTAAAGAAGTCTTGGAAAAGAGAGAATAAATAGATTCGTGAATCATTGTCGTTTACTAATTAAAGGTCTCGTGCTTGCGATTGTAAAAAACGACATTGCTTTCAGTTGTTGGTCTCTAGGAACTTTAACATAATCAAAAGATCTTCTATAATATCATCAAGATCGAGTCTCCTGAACAAATTACAACGATTCACAAAATTACCTGAATAAGATTATCATACTATCAGTATATGAAGCATTAAAATATTTTTAGTAGTATGTTTATAAGAAAGTTCACTTAATGTACCCAAACGACCCATGACCTCATTGAAATGTCCCAAATCAAATAAATGATTATATTCATCAACTTTACATTGCAGGCATAATTGTCAAGTTTGATTCTCTGGCCAGGTCGAATCTGTATTGTGGGACTGGAAATAAATCAGAAAGTAGCCTGCTCCTTAAGTAACAGTAGTTGTCACAGTTCCATATCAGTGGTCTTCAGACGTTTTTGAAAGAACTCAATTAGCTGATCTTTATCCCGTTCGAAGAAGTTAGAAACTCTTGAATAACTTAAAAGAACATTAAATAACCCTTTCTCCCACCAACCCTAGGTCAGACTAACCTCTTGCGACATATCTTCGTTTCAATATTTTTTCAGTTAATTACAGCAGTGTTCACACTTCCGTTTATTTAGTAAGTGCGTCTGTATGTGTTTCAGTGCGTGTAATGTGGCGTGCTCGATCATGTTCCACGTCACGTTTAGTTGCTTCTAAATAAGTTATGCTGGTCATCGCATGTCCTTAGTTCGTGTCTAAGGTTCCAGAAGTATGGTCTATAGCGATTGTAACTGTGGACTTGTGAAAGTTAGGTGTTGTGATGTCTGTTGTCATGTTAATCTTTCTGAGATTTTGAGTTTGAGTTCGTCTGCATAAATTCGTTGATAGGGTTCGGATAATATTTATTTATTTATTTACATGGGATACCTACAGCTAAAGAAAATAAACTAAGAACAGTATGGTAAACGGACAGCCAATTACAGGTTTTTATTACAGGCCAATTACAATATCATATAGGTTCTTTGATAATTGTGTTACTTTATCAACAACATATTATCCTTCTGTGCCGAAGTTTTTTTAATCTACTGACTATTTTTTTTTCATCCTTTATAACATTCAACGTAATTTATAAATGCCCTATTCTTAAAAATCTATCAACCCTTCCGGAAACCGAAATTCCAAAGACTACTCGTGTGTTACAAAACTAATAGGTTTCTCAAGCAATTGCAGTCACAACACCCTTAAAACAGTGCTTAGCGCTCATGTTACAACAACACAAAATACTCGTTAATTTAGTAATAGCTATAGTTCGGCCATTCAGAGAATGCGTTCCTGACACGTCGCGATTGAACTGACGACGTAATAACATTCATTGATTATTGATATAATAATGTTGTTTTAATGCTCCTCAATTGTTAAAACGGTAAACAACCAGCAAAAATATTTTTATCGTAACTGCAACGCCATTGCAAAGTTACGTCGTCAGTTCAATCGCGACGTGTCAGGAACGCATTCTCTGAATGGCCGAACTATAGCAGTTACATGAATTGGTAAACAATTGACTGTTTACCTGTCATATTATTTATCGGGTACACAACTACATATCCTTATGTCTTCACCGATTTATACTGATGTCGGGAATTGCGGCAATAACGGGGGTATTTCGATTTCAAGGATGATCAATATTCCACATTGAGCAATAGATACCAGCTGTAAATGATTCAGTTTTAAGTTATATTGGACACTTTATATCAACATGTTTGTTTATTTTGTGATTACTCAATTAGTTAAAAGAGCACAGTATATTTGTTAAAGCACTCATATATGAAGGCTAGTAGGAAAGGCTAAGTGCCTATGTCGATTAACACGTAACATGTTAAGATACGTTCGACGCAGTGGGCCCATGGATGGGCAGCTGTTTAATAGCAGTCAGTCTAACCAGGGAGTCAATCTAATGAGTAATAATGAACGAATTTTAAGATTCTTTATATGAAATCTTATGTAACCTATCACACTTGCCCAGTCGTAGTTGGATTCGGCGATCCATGACAAGTCCATGACTTTAACAGGTTTTAAGGATTACCAGGTGAATTTATTTATCGAAGCAATCAATATGTTTCAGTACATTCATCTCATTCGGCTTCGTAAGATTTGCGTGTATCATTAGAAGTTGATAGCCGAATTATTGCTATGAACGTGTTAGCAGGCGCTTTATACCATTTACCAGAAGTTGCTGTAGGTAATGAAATAAAAGAAATGAAGTGGTGGGCAAACAGTGTATTTAATCTAAATATAATATCTTTGACTGTAGGTTTGTTCATTGGCATTATTCTATTATATTGGTGGCTGTCGTCATTACAAAACATATGTTTCTTTCAACGTTTCTTATAACTTATTTATATGGCACAAGAAAGTATCGGAATCATTTGTTTGTAAATAAGTTATTTAAAATTAATTAACATTACAGCGTTAGCGTTTTTTACCCAATTTATTTTAAACAAGGCCAATTCATAAATCACTACAGCAACTATTGCAACTATTATAAACTGTTTGATATTATAACATCAGATCGAACTTCGTCCGAAGAAACCTAAAGCTGTATAAAAATTATCAAAATTGTATTCTCCACTCGACGCTGTGGAGTCTCTCTGAAATATGAGAGTCATTTTCATAGATATAAATACATATATCTATGAAATATAAATGCAACGCAAAATACATATACTTAGGTACGAAGGCTTAAAAATGATAAAATATAACTCAATTCCCCACCGGTACAGGGATACTACTAGGACTCTGATAATACTGAGGGGCTTCATTCAAAGTAGTAGCTCCGATCACGTCACCGCCAGCGACCAATAGCAGCCGTCTCTTGCGATGATGACGTAGCAGTGACGTCACGCTCACGAAGCTCTGCTCGCCGCGCCGAGCGAAGCCGAGCGCGAGCCGACCGTCCGGACGACGGCGGATACCGACGTTGTGCACTGCGTTTGCGCAGGATACGCTTAGAGTGTACGCGTGGTCTGGCTGTGAACGATAAAAGGGAATTTTGAAAATTACGAGCTATTTGGAATTTACACAAAGTTACTTATTCATATGTATGTCCTACACAACTACACTTTTAACTATTTATATCATCGTTCGTTATAGCTGACAACAGGGTTCGATATACCAAGCTCTTTCTTACAAACACCACTAGATTTATATACACAGTGTTACATAGTGACTATGACTTTTTAGCTTCTGTAAAAGAGGATTAAAACTACATCCTTGTCAAGTTGTTTGGTTTTGGCACTTGCGCTGATGACTAACAATGCCCTTGCGGGGACTACATTACAAAGTACAATCATCCTTAATCCGGAATATTTCAACATAAATAATGAGATATTTACCTGACTAGAAGGCCTCAATATGAACGTTCCATCAGGCTGTCCCCTCAGCAAGTTCTGTGCCTCCTGCCTATCTACATTCATATAGTACGGCTCATTCTCCACCGGCACCGGCAGTGGCCTGTCGGCCATGCTGGTGGTGCCTGACTTGGAGTCCGGCCACTTGCGAACCTCGTCGGTGGTGCCATCAGCCTTGTGGGAGTCCGCTTCGGAGTGGTCTGATTGATGATCGTCATTTGTTTCTGCGAATGGAGATTGAAAAGTGTTAGAAAGTTAATTAGGAAAAGCTAGATTTGATATTTAGATCGCGAATGTGTCGTACTGCATATTATTATCTCTAGCTGTCAAAACGGTGTCATCTATAAACTCTACATACAGCATTATCATCTTTTTCACCATTCCTGTCAAGATACTTTTCCTTCTTGGGTCAGGATTAGAATTATGAGCAAAGTGCAATTTATGCAAAGCTTGTGAATTTTCTTATTCACATCCAATTAGACTTTATTTATTCGTTGTCTAGGTAAATCGACTTTGAAAACATCTACATATTTACTAAGTGATCTATGCTCTGATATGTTAGATACTCTACCTGTAACCACATCAGTAAGACAGTGCACGATGTGGTAGAACATATCTACCACAGTGCTGCCGAGTCTGCTGCCCAGGTTGTACATCAGTGGGACACTCACTTTTATGTACCAGCACATCTTCACTACACTGGGTTATGGGGTAAATGTTACGTTGGCAGCATTCTGCGTAACATTTTTGTCAACAAACTGACCTACTGCTATTATCTCTTTTGTTCCTAAAATTTCTTCACCTTCTATTTTTACAATAACTTAATTCCTACTATCCGTTCTGGAACCATATATTTTGCAAAGTAAGTGAAGTATACCAGCTGACATGCTTACTAGACTTTATGTGGAACTCGAAGATGAAAAGAATCAAGGATCGAGATAAGAAATAAAAGTCCATAAAAACATATTTCAGACAGAGAAATGAAATCTCCGCTGACTAGAAAATCAGGAGAGAAGATGTCAAACTTCCAGACAAACCTATGATTTCTAAAAGGGTGGATGACTTAACACGAGAGACAATCAATTAACTTCAATTGTTATGATACGTGAATCAGACGTGAGTCACAGATCCAGACGTTTACGAGCTAATTGACACTTTTTAATTAGTAGTATCAAGTTATCTGAATAAAAAAGATCTATGTTTTAGTCGTAAAGATTCTACAGTTGAGACTGATGTCACGAAAATCACGGATGATTTGCTCTATGATAATCTTAACATCAAAAACAGGATTTTTTTACTGCTTATGTTGAATATTATTATTGTCCCAAACTCCGTAGAGGGAACACAATTTTTTGACACAACACAACACTGATACAATTAATGAATTAAAAAACTTCACAACTTTGAACAAACAATTTTAACGAAAGCTTTTACTCATTTAACTTTAAATATTCAACCAACGAAAGTATACAAGGCACCGGGCGACACTCCGGCGCACTAATAAGGAGTAAACAAATAATTGTTTCATACACCATCACTTTTTTATATTATTTGTTTTGACGACTAGCTTGCACCCGCGGGGCTGCTTGCATGGGAAACATCTGGTTGGGAATGGCTGATTCTTTCTTCCTGATGATAGCGTTAAGAACAATAAATATATAATTAGATCTACGGAGGGTTCAAAAACCAACCAAAATTGTCGAATTATTTATTCAAAAACTAATTCAACTTGGCACTTATGCCAAAGTTTGAATAAACAAAGCAAACAATATTGACTCCTGTCCAATGAGTCGACAAACAATATTGACTCCTGTCCAATGATTCGACAAACAATATTGACTCCTGTCCAATGATTCAACAAACAATATTGACTCCTGTCCAATGATTCGACAAACTATATTGACTCCTGTCCAATGATTCGACAAACAATTTTAATTAATGTTGTTTGCTAAGAGAAAGCATTTGCCAAGTGACAGTATGTGCACAATGCATAAGAACGTAATCAATTGTTTAATACTGATATCGATAAAGTAAGATACAAGGTTTTATGATGATATGTTAAAAGAAGATCTTTGTAACCACACAAAATCATCAGTCGCGTTCTCTGATGATGACGATGAACGAATAAAAAAACAAGCGAAAATCGCCATTTTTATATGAATTTCTTTAATTTTTGTGACAAAAACATGACCTACGTTTATATCGACAAATGAACTGCGCCCCTACAAACATGTGACGCAGGCGACACATGTTGTTGAGGAAACAAGAAATAAAAGCGATGAGAAAGCAAACACCACGAGTATTGTCATTGATATTAATTGTGTTACTAAAGATAAATAAACTACTACAAAATATGGAGAAGATAAACATCTAAATATACCTATAAGCGCACAAGATACTCACTGGATACAAGACACTGACTAATTCCGTTTATTTACAACCAATAAATAAATGCCCAAATAAAATAGAAAAATCTATTGGTACTTAATGTACACTACTTCAAATTTTAGTTGTGTTTGTCGTCGTAAGAGAAAAAAGTAAAACTACTACATATATCCAGTACTAGCTTCTGCCAGTGGTTTCACCCGCATCCCGTGGGAACTACTTCCCGTACCGGGATAAAAATTAGCCTATAGCCTTCCTCGATAAATGGGCTATCTAACACTGAAAGAAATTTTCAAATCGGACCAGTAGTTCCTGAGATTAGCGCGTTCAAACAAACAAACAAACTCTTCAGCTTAATAATATTAGTATAGATGAAATTACTGGAATGCTACTGCTCCACCTGCGTCTTAACGCGTTAAATTTTGGCATTACGCAGATGTGGCCAACGTTTTAATGTCAATTTATACTAATGGCAATATTAATAGCATTAAACGTTAAGCGATAACTCGGGTGTCGGTTTTTTGGACACATCAAAGGGCTTTAGTGCGTAGCTTAGAGCGCTAAGTGATGTTGGCTACATTAATGCCGTCTCATTGCACGCATGCAAGGACGAGTGTAGATACTTTGTTTAAGCGGTAACTGCATTTTACGAGCACGATAATGGAATGGTCAAATGAGAAAGCTTTAGTTTTTAGAATTATTTTGTGTGCCTAAGTTTAACCTCTTTAATGTGTGTTAACGCGTTACTTCATGGGGAATTAACTCTTGCGGCATTGTAACCTAAGTGTAGCCAACACTCATTTTTAATGCAATAAGTAACGTGTAGTTGGCCATTGACATTAACGTTAACGCTAACGCAGGTGGAGCAGGAGCATAACAAAGTCTTCCTTGTTTCTTAATCGTTTTCGTGTCAAGTTACACCCTGGTGTGCCCTAATTTTTACTTCGCCAGTGATCTCACTTGCTTTTCAAGGTCGAACCTCAAAATAAATGGATGAATCATCATTGACATGATTTGGATAACAATCGAGAGCTTTTGTTCAGCAATAGATATAAAAAAAATATTTGACCTTTCTTCATGGTTGGGTAACATGCTTGCCTTTTCGTAATCCAAAGCGATTCTCGAAAATGCTGAGGATGTACCCCAGCAGTGACTCATCCTTCTGCCTGTAGTTCACGTCACAATAATCCTTGTGCAGCTGAACGGGCTCCAGATAGTCTTCCACTGGTAACTTAGTCTGACGGAGAGGAAATATTGTAATAAGTATATAATGAAAATATGTTAAAATCAATCGTTACTTCATTTAAAACTAGCTTGTAGCAATTCACAGCATCTATCATTATACTTACTTCAGTTTTTACTTCGATCCCTTCGACAGGTCTAACAGCATGTACAGAGTCGTACATATTAGCGACACTGTCACTATTCTCATAGTAATTAGATGTTGATTTCTCATTCTCCACCTTTTCTTCTTCCAGCATCTCAGTTTTCTTGAAGAATGGCACTTTGAACGACTGAAACAGTTCTTGAATCTTTACGATACAAGGTTTAACATTCACTCTTGTTTCTAGTGGCTTTTCTTTTTCCTTCTCAACTTCATTGTAACATAAGTCTTCGTAAAAGTGATCGTCAGGATATTTGTCACTGAATTCATCAGGAGTTGACAATGATTTATATTTATTTCTACATTCAGGTTTCCTATATGTTCTAGCTATGTAATATCTACTATTTCTCTTCATGGCGTAGTAACCTCTGTCGTTTGAACTTTCTTGTCTCGTGAACTTAGCTCTTATATCGAAGAATGGATATTCGTATGAGCTTAATCTGAAGAGTTTCTTCTTCTTTGGGGTTCCTGCATCCATAGGCAGGTATGAAGGTGTTCTTTCAGCTCTTTGCTGATTTCTGTACAGGAAACTCTTGGCGGGAACTATTCTTCTGATCAACTCTTCGACTGAGCTCATAGATGAGTGAGTGTGCACTGCATCTTCCTTTCTTCGATGCGTAACGGTTTGGTACTGACTCTCGATATCAGATTTGTCTGTTGTTGTAATTTCTGTTTGTTCGTGGATTGTTGTTGTTTTATCTCGAAAATTCAGCTTTGCCATTGTTACGTCTTTGTTTTCTAAATATTTATTGGGATTCAGTTTCATATCTTCGATGAATGTGATGAATTTCTTAGCGTTCGCTTTCGGTTTCCATAATTTTACGATTCCTTCGGTGACGTCCTGAAAACATGGTTAGTCATATCTAGTTAAATAAAATCATCATCCAAGCATATAAATGAACAACGGCATTAACTTAAATAGCAGAGTATATGCATTTTGGAAAATGTAAGAAAATAATAATAGCTAGCACCTGTCAAATTCAGCAGTTGCTGAACCAGTGAAGAAGGTAATATTATGCTAATTCAGATTAACGCGATAAGTCAAGTCTCTATTAATTTAATTAGCCTGCACTAAATTGATAAGGTTAACTGTCCATTTCATATTGTATTCATGTGTCATGGCCGGTCAACGCACACAGCTGTATTCGCACACTTATACAAATACACGTATATAGGTACATACCTACCGTTAACGATAATTTTCATTAGTTCTCATCCATTAGTAATCCAACAATTTGCGTATAATGTATTTGGAACGTACATTGTTTTATTTTCAAGATAGATAGTTAAAAAAAAAAAAACAGATTTTTATAAGGTATTTCACAAAGTTTAACTAGCTGCAACGATTAAGACAATTGCATACAGTGATTATTATCGATCTAGTGACGGAAATATAACACGTTTTCAACAATTTTATTGATACGAACACTACATTTTCAATAAGCCTATTTTTTTATCTGAAGAAAACTGATATATGTCAATCTGTATCATTTCATTTCACTAGTATTCAAACCTATCTCAAAATATGCATTTCGTTATTATAAAGATGAAGAAGGATAGTAGGATCCCTTCCTAATTTCTCCTCATCAATAAAACACATCTTACCAATAGCTTCCTTCCATCCATGGTCTTCACCCTGGCAAACTCCACAAACTCCTCAAGGTCCCATTTCTCCAGAAGCGTCACCACTCCTTCTTCATCTAACTCCTCCAATCTCTTACACTTCTTCTCATTCCTTTCCATTATCTGTTAAATATAATTTTATTATTTATATTTTTAACGACTTCCCAAAAAGGAGGAGGTTCTCAATTCGTCGGGATCTTTTCTTGACTAGGTCTTAGCGGAACATATTCAGCTTCTATGTCTGCAAGTCGTTATTTAATTCCAGGACATAAGCTTAAACACCTAGAATGATCGTGTGGTTTATAAAGATTTCCTATTCTACTTTATTTTATGGTGTTATGAAGTCCATTGTGTTGCCAAGACGATCATGACATAAAAGATAAGGATACTTACTGACAATAACCTAGTACTATTATTTTCACCACATAATAATCCAACATTAAAAAAAACTTCACCAGTCAAATTTTCTCACAAGAACTCACAAAAAATATAAATAACACCATCAAACTGACCAAAACGGACCTCACAGCAGTCACAGCGTAGCTACGTGCGCAAGAGTCGCGAGTGACACAATGACTTGGACACAATTAACTCGATTGGTCATCAGCCATGGTGTAGCTAGCGACACTGGACAATGGCTGTTTAGGTTCAATTCCTGCTGCGCAGTATTTTTGACGAAATTTTAAACAATCCCCGATCCCAAACAGGAGTGTAAACCATTTTCTATAATTAATGATTGATTTGAAGCAGCTTATTGTAATTTGCACTCAAATGGGTCTATTCCTAACAATATTTTGTTAGAGACTGTTTGAAACAAAGTTATTAGTAGCTGGATGTTCTTCGACAAACGTTTAATTAGGATTTGTTAACATCTATGGAATAACCAATATACCTAGTTCTTGCTATTTGGTCTATTAGCAAGTCCTTATTCGGTGTATGTTTGACTTCTTGTGCAATAGAATTTTCATGTTAGGTATTGTCAATCATCTCTTTACATTTAAGGGTGTAAAGCTTTCATTTCCCAAGCAATCTTTGTGAAGCCCGAGACGTTCCTTCTTAATAGTGAAGAATAGAATGTAATTTTTGCATTATGTGATTTACCGATATATGTAAGTTACTTAGATTAGTAGAAAAATACCCTTTAAGAGAAGATTAACTAATAATGTACTGAACTTTGCAAAAATAAATATGCGTTTGAGGATAAAGTGGTCATTGTGATATGCTGCTCGGATTCACTTGTTGTGTGTGACACGTTTGTATTAGTCACGAGGTGAATTCTAAGTAATTGATCAGCTAGCTGATAAGAATACAGTTTATTTACAACACAATGTTATTGTAGAAATCGCATAGATGTAATAGAAATCGACACTAACTCTTGCCGCAGTGGGACTTATAGTTGAATAGAACAGATTGTAAGAACTCAGTGGCTAATCATCCATGTTGCTTCTGGCTCATTTGATGATAGCTCGTTCTCTGAAATAAATATTGAAAATAGACCTCTTGATTTCTTTGTACAGGTATGCACTGTATTGGACAACATACACCTAGTTATCGCTTTGCCGTCAAAGGGCCATCGCTTTGCTTTATATAATCAAATAATAAATTAGGTCTCAATTATGATTAACTGACTGTCTTTCGCAAAGAAACCACCTGACTCTCACACATCCTTAACAAGGTTAAATAAAGTCATTAGATACCACTACAAGTACCTGATCATGAGCCATCACTGTACCATCAAAAATACACCTTAATTCTATTGCTTAGAGTCTACCATCGCTTATCTAAATTGTTGCACCAACGTTTTATACCTGCATTGATGAAATACCAGATGTGTTGCAGTTTCAATGGACCTTAATATGAAGGTTTAAAGTTCATAGTCGCTTGTGTCAGGTGTATAATAATAGATCTGGTGACAAACGGGAGTCAATTGGAGAGGTGATGTCATTATGTTTGATTGTTTAAGATGTCGTTTGTTTTTTTTTTGTTTGTTCTTACTTCTTCTTTTTTGTTATTACCATAGTTATCACGTATGATACCTTATGGTCTTTTTATCTTGATGATAATATGATTGTGGCAAAATTGTGTAATTGGGATTACTTGTACAAAGTACTTGCTTATTTTCTGTGTTTGTGTGGTCTTTTGTCTAGTTTTTTGTTGAAGTAGGTACTTATTTTGTAATGTGTGTCATAGTTTAATTTGCATTTTGGTAAGTTTCTGTGAGTAGTGAATCTAAACTTAGCAATAACAACAAATCTGTCGTCAAGATTGCAATATACCCTATTTTGCAGCATTAGGTACACAAATAATATCAGGTGATGATACACACCTACTCTGTGATAAATATTTGGAAAGTTGGTACTTGCACATTGGCGTGCAGGTGATCGATTTATCAACATTATCCGTATTTCCACGTAATCTTTTAATGCCATCGATAAGATATCGAACACATACTTGAACATTGGGACAGAAAGAAAGAAAACATGATATGGTATCAAAGATATTTCGTTTATTTTCAATATTTTTATTATTTTCCTTTACAGATCAATAATGTATTTTGCCTGTCAATTTACGAGACATCAACAATAATACTTTTTTGAGGTACGTACAATCGATCGATATATCGATAATCGAGTAATTTTAATATTTCAGCACACATGGATAGCATGATTAGGGCAAAACCCTGCACTTATTCCACCTTATCAACGGATGTTCCGATTAACAATGCTTTGATAAAAGTATAAAGCGATGATAAACACGAGTTTCTTCGTCGTCATACAGTCTTTGTTCACATTTACACTAATATTCAGAGTCATAGTTTCAGTCGTTCAGCTGATCCTACACAAAACATCATACATTTTGTGTGACACTTCTTGTCCAGCAAAAGCGATGTAGCAGGAATTGTGGCTTGGGTGAATCTTTCCTGGTGTCACCGACAGTTGGTATCGAGCTCTTCCAACGTACAACGTCTCTCCAGATGCAGTTCTTCCACCTGGAATAGCTCCAGGAGGAACATTACCATTTGAGGCTGGAACCCAGCGCAGATTCTCAGGCTTAGCACACAAAACTTCGATGTTCTGCACTGAAATCTCCTTTCCGTCGTAGACTACTGATGCGGCGTTGTGTCTTACTGACAACTTGCCTGGCATCAAATCTCCGTTATGCCAGCCACGAATCACCCAGAGTGGGCTTCCATCCCAGCCTTCGTGTCCTCCTACAACTGCCCTTCCAGTTAAAGAACTCGCCATCATAGCGGTGGTGGGTACCCAGTCATATTCTCCCGAAGATTCCACGACCTGCACTTGGTTGTCTCCCTGGGTGACTGTCGTCTCTCCGTGGTAAATGTAGTTGGTGATGTACGTTGACTGTCCACCATCAGGTGGTGGTGGCGCCGGCGTCGGCATCGGTGGTACTGCTACCGGCACCATCATAGTTCCAGGAACGTAGTAAGGTTGTGGGTATTGAGAAGGAGGATACCCGTAGTCCGGTGGTGGCGGGTGACCTTGTGGGGGGTATGGAGGGGGCCAGCCGCCAGGAGGGGGAGCTGGCCAGCCTCCGGGAGGTGGTGGAGGTCCGCCGTAGTAGCCGTGTCCGGAATAACTCATTATTGCTCTGTATGTCACACAATACTGAAGCTCCACACAAAATGTACGCTTTATATGATATATTGACAAGCGGTATCTTATCTCTCTAATAGATACGTGTGTTATGATTCATATGGAGCGTTACTCACAATAAAACAAAATGACTTTCGCTTAAATTATTATTTATTCGTCAATGTTAATAGTACACAATAATAATTTATTACATCTAGTTCTATTACTATATTAACGACATTGGAGGGAGTTAGAAAAACAACTGTACAAGAAGAGAAATGTCACACAAACATGCCGTGACGAGCACGAACGATACTAGCTAGCGTCATGTGGCTATTATTGATAACAAAAGGATCTGAATATTTCGTCATTTTCATGCTAATATTGATGACGAATGAGTCCTCCGTATACATCTGTATGCATCATTGAAGTAACATGTCGATTGTTAAATGGATCATACATAACATACAATTTAAACACAATAACACGTACCTACTCCTGTTCTACATAATGATAATATTATGATTCAAGATTCATGCATATCTGATGCAACTGGTCCTTTGACACACAAAACATTTTAACAAAGAGGATCAAAAGAACCAAAATTAAGAATACAATTATCATCAGAGCGACACCATCCATTATGACAATACAAATGCATAACATGTTGCAAATAAAACTTTCTCTAACAATGAAATTATCTCTACATGTGTAAATGAGCTCGGAGAGACTGATCCAATGTAAAACCTTGGTCGGCCATCCTTTAGTGAAGAGTTACGAAGAGTTGGAGGTCCTTCAGGTGAGCACGACAGCGCGGAAGACGCAGCGGTTGCCATCCATGAGTGCGGGCCACACAAAGGACTTGATGAGGTCGGAGCGACGGTCCCGACCCTCGCGACCTTCCGGGGTGAAGCGCACGTGCTTTTCGGGGTTCATTACCACTGGAAGTAAAAGATCAGCGTTAGTGGGTGTGTTGTAATATATTTTGTAAGAAAAAACAACAAACTGTTACATAATAATGTGAGCACTTAAAATGTATTGTTACTTCAGGTAATGCAAATTACAATTCTGTCAACGGATAGGCAAAAAGCCGCTTCAGAACAATGCCTGATGGCCCTATACATAACTTTAGACCAAAACCCTTGATACATATTTCAGTGTTATTGTCAAATGGCTAGCATCTACTCAGCAAAAACCCCGACACTCGTGGAAACACTCGAGGTTTCTAGCATTATATTGTCCTTGGAATTAAATTGATCACATATGTACGGTAGGCTGCACATCAGTGGTAACTGTCATGCACCTTAACTCAATAGTAATAAGTAAGATTTTCCTATAAAACTGTTACCACTGATCTGAAGTTGACTGTACCTGGCGTGAAGTCAGTGTCGATGCGCAGCGGCGGCGAGTGTAGGCAAAGTGGCCAGGCGGCGCGACAGGCAGCGGCCGCTAGAGCATGCAGTGCACTGCAGCTCGACAGGCATGGGTACTCGCGCAGGGTGCTCACCACCTGGAACGAAAGGAGGGTTAGAAATAGGCTGGTCATTTGTTTCCTTTAGCCTATTGTCCTACTGCAGAGCAAGGGCAAAGCTTTCCATTTTTCTCTCTGTCTGGCTGCCGGTCAGCGAGGAAAGAGTCTTAATGCTAGTCTGGTTTAGAAAGTCAGCAGTCGTAATAAGAAGAGTCTGTTAAAGTTCATTCGAAGCATTCGGAACATCGCACGAGTCGCTGAGCTGAAATTATTGAGTAGAAATGCAAAGTGTACATGGCTATATGCGCGCACTTGTACTTGGAATATAAGGCAGTGACATCAAGTTTGGCGTGTCTTTTGATCTCACCTGGTTGATAACCGTCCGCTCCGCGTCTCCGAGTGGGAAGTTATGTGCAGTAGACTGCAGGACCCTAGTGGCAGCAGCCATAAGTCGAGCCACGCTGGGGTCGCTGGAGCCAGGCTCCACACCCAGCAGCGTCTTCATCTCGCTCAGGCGCCGGTCGCGGAGGCTGATGACGGCGCGGAACGATAGCTGGGATGACAGAGCAATAAGGACTTAGTAAAAAACGTATACTTCAGACACATTTTTTATGGAAAAAATATCAAATACGTGCTGTCATTCAATCTTGTTTGTCATTCGCTGGCCTGAATTAGTTTCCAATAATCCCCCAATTATGAAAATGATTGCTTGATTTCTAGCAGAGGGGCAGTCAGGTAGGTCGGTCTATTCCTCAGCATACATACATGGGATTATATGAAATTAGATCAGATTTCTAGAGAATATTCTACTGTTATAAATAATACTGTGACTCATATTCAAAACATACTGATAATGCCAGCTATGTAGCCTGAATCACCATTATTTACGTATTTGTTTTATCATTGAAAGTGGTAACGGCATGACAGATATCAATACTAAACAAAATCAAATCGTGATGGCTAAGGATCTGGCACAATTTTGTCACAAAGTTTTAAGAGTTATCATTATCATAGTTTCATAACTATGTACTTATGGTGCCAATACTGACCGAACGACTCTGTAAACAATACCAGTCAATCCAAATTCAGCTCTTTAACCCAAAAGAAACTTCACTATATAATAAAGCTTTGTTCTTCGCCAGATACCAGGCGAGCATATTTCAAAAGAGGTGAACATAGATACTCACAATGACGACAGAGAAGATGATCTTATACTTGAGGAACATAATTCCAATCAAGCATATATTATGATATCAAAGGAATTGTACACTTCCGAATGCAGCTATATGATGTAAAATAAAGTTTTACTCACTACCAGTCAAGATCAGATACCAGGCGAGCATATATCAAAAGAGGTGTACGCAAATACTCACAACGACGACAGAGAAGACGATCTTATACTTGAGGTGCGGCGTGTGACGCAGCTGTTCCAGCGCAGACAGGGCGGGGATGGTCTCGTCTGCTGCACGCGACCATACTGCGGCGTACTGCGATACCAGCTTACTCCTGGAAATGACAAGTTAGATTGAGGTCTTAAGCATGTTTCGAGAGGACTGAGGCTTTGGTAGAAGGGGTACAGTTAAAACGAAGTATAAACGAAACACATCAATTCGACATGGAATAACAGACTACTCAGCATATTTTTTTTCGTCAGAATGCCGCTACGGCTTCATTTTACTTTTCCAGATAACATCATGGCGCGATCCAAATGACTTTTGTAGCTACATATTTCGCACTGTACCGTATCACGGGTCTTTCACTATTTCGTAAAGTTTAATGATTGTTATCGCATCGAAGTCGGTATGCCGTCGGTAGCCGTTAGAGTAATAGCCGCCAGTCCGGGGGTCTATAGAGCTCATCAACTTCAGTAGTCTAAAAAAAGCATTAGGTACCTGTCAGGATGCTGGTTGGAGTCATCGCTGTCGGAGTGGTAGCCGTCGCTGGCGGAGTCGGTGGAGCGCGGAGTGGTGGCGTCACTGCTGGCGGGCTCCTCCTCGCACATCTGGCCCAGCACGGCCGCGCAGCCGCGGGAGTACGTCATCAGTACCCCTGCTACCGGCCTGCGAGGAAATATACATGGATGAGAAGCCTAGTCACCGTAGCGTCATGGAGAAGTTTTCAAATGCAGAATACGGTCTCTTCAAGTTAAAGATGTTCAGGATGGTTTGCCGTGAACTATACTTGAAGTGCAGTAAAAAGCATGCGTTTATGATTGATGAACACATACTTAATATTATTCTAATCTGCTGAAAGTATTTGCTCGATAAATCTACCAATGAGTCTGACAAAAGTCATTTAGCAACATGCTATCTTCAATGATATCTCCAGTCTGTTCAGATAAACCTTCAACATTGATCTGGTGAAAGCTTAACAATGGATTAACAACAGTTGGCACTTGTTTATCCACAACAAACTCGTAGGCAGTGCTACTATCTGATAGTATAACATTAATAGGCGCCGCTAATATTCCATAACTAACTGTTATGAGAACAACCATCTCACAAGCCTTTTCACCGAAACAAGAATTCACATAACCCGAGTTAACCAGTTTAACCCTAACATTAACCGATTCCCACGGCCGCTGATCGTAAACTTCTTCTAACAATGGTTAGTTCTGAAGTAAGTAAAAACTTACACAACGGAGAAATGTATGGGAAACTATTGTTCGTTTCATAAGAGGAGAACTATTTTAATTTGATTTGGTGGTTCCGTTGCAACGGGTACTCTGGTCTATTTAGAATTAATTGCTGGTTCATTAGATCACGGCTACCTTTATAATGGCCCACTGCGCTGATGGCGCTATAATATACTTAACACATGTCTTCCACAGTCATAATCATAATCATCAGTTAGTGTTAAGAAAAGTTATAAGTATTCAGTATCATTTTTATTACTATCAAATATCCTCGTGATGTATGATTGTTCTCTTAAGGTATGGATATTGACTATCCCTGGTTTTTAAGTCAAGTTTTATTCTAATTTAATTCGATCTTTTAACGGCCATGTTCAATTAAGAGATTCTTGTAAAAGAAGACTGATAGTCGAATTGAGCAAGCGTAGTGTTCAATCCTTTTTACCCAAAAGCCTACTTGCTTAACCTGCAAATTTTCTTAGTACACAAAAGCTACTTATTCAAACCCTTACGCTATATTTTACGATGTGAACAATAAAAGTTACCTAACTACAATAGTAGGTAAGTACTACTTACAGAGTAACATCTCACTAACTTACGAAACTCCAATAACGAACAAAAGCTTTCCACATTTCAAATAAATTGACGTTCTGTGAGAATTATCTAACTCGCTATTGCTATCGGATATATTTGCCAACCAGTTTGGAAAGTGGAAACTACATATACTTTCCACCTTTCCATGTTTTTGTTCCAACAATGCATGGTGCTATAAATTCATCGTTAACTTTTCTTCATGTGAACATGTGAGCAATATTGAACTTTATTACGTTGGGTATAAGGTTTGATTTCATATGGGAGAGTTTTCTGATAGTTCGATGCTTTTTATAGTGGAAAGTTTTAAAGGCATCGATATAGCATTTAGTGGGATTAATAAGTACCATTGCTTTTGTCATTGATACTTATGATAAATTAATAGCTAATAGTTGAAAGCATCTGCAGATGGAAAGCCTATGTAAGGAATATTTCAACAGCCATAGAGAAATTGTGAAAAGTACTAATAATATAGCATGAACATGAATACCATTGGTATTGGTGCGTAGTTGGTAGAACTCAAAGGTTTTATATAATGTGCAAAATTATTTAACAATCCCAGAAAGTCTAATGCCCGTTTTCACCAACAATCTCTTAACGTTTCCCTAACTAAGTGTCACATATAGTAAGGGCTCCCCCAATAATAAAGGTTATAAGGGACACTTAAAATTTGGTGAAAACGAAATTCGTGTGTGTCCCCCAAAGTGTTCCCCAAATGCTCTAAGGGGATCCCTAAATTTAGGCGTTTGTTGGTGAAAATAGGCGTAAGTGCTTATCTGTCCCTTTTTGAGGACACATTTCCCAATACAAGTGCACCGTAGTACGCTACTGGCCCCAGTCGAGGACGCCCCAAAAATTTTGATGTCCCCATTTAGGGACAGTGTCCAATAAGTTTTTGAACTCACCCCTCGTCATAGTCACAGTGTAATACGGTCATCTTTCTTCGTCTCCTCACTGCGGTTCCGCCCTTGCTGCCAGATTCCGCGGAACTGAGATAAATAATTTGAAATATACATATATGTATGAAGTATGTATGTGCATCTTGGTGATCCTGAAAATACCTGATAAGCTGTAGCCAAACAGCTAATTTCAGGATAGCCAAGATACGTCTTCATACTGTAAACTTCATGAATCATAATGTGCTTAGATATGTAAGTGAACCCCATTTATCGTACGATAATACGGTGTTTTGCATCTCTAGTGCGTTTCGTGAAGGAAAACTGTCTTTTGTTTTCAATAAAACGAAAGAAAAACCTGACATTGAAAATGATGTTCAATGTTTTATACACGACCCCGCTGCAGCAAGAACATGGTATTGTGTTTTAATTAAAAGAATGACAGTTTAACAACAATTTCCCATCCCATATAATATAAGTTATTATAAACATAAAACATAGCCTGAAATCGAACCAACGACCCGATAAAACCAGTGAGCCTACCGATACCTGACACCAAAATACCGATGGTAGCATCTCCATTCACAAAGTATTTTATCGCTCATAAAATATACAAAAAACCAGTTCCATGCATTGTAAACATGTGTGACTGAACACATCAATGATTAGCAGTTTTTGAGGAAATTTCACCAGACGTACAAAATAATTCTCATTAAATATTGTGATGTAATGTGTCGCACGCTTGTGGAAAGCAGCTTTCTCTCTTATGTCAGCGTTAAGCAATGATTTTAGGGTTCAGCGGATAATTAATGAATCCCTTTGAGTCGGTAATATGTGTATATGACAAATGTAAAATTACTGTAAATTTAGGAATATATTTTTTTAGGATATCCTGAAGGATTGTTGAATTGTATCATCATTATCATCAGCCTTTTTAGTGATCTCAATGCCGTCTGGTTATATTGTCGAATTGTCTACAAATATTTGACAAGTATTGGCAAAGATCTCCTAAAACGTTAGCCTGTCATATCAGTAATTAAATAAAAATAATTATCCAATCTCGATTTATGATCCACATCTCACATGACTGTTTCAAATAAATACCTACCCTATACCATTGAATTTACAGTTGATTTCCCAGTAGCAATTAGTAATGTTCAATGCTAAACGGAGCATTTAAAATAATTGCAGTAAATTGCAGTGATATGATACGATAATGAAGTAGCTCTGTGTTAATGCGAGAATAATAAATTTGAATGATGTGCTTATGTAACGCCGCCTGGGAATGCTTGTATGATAGACAATCATTGTCATGTAACGTAGCATACAATTTGCATATTAACATGTTTTGTTACTTAGTAGGTAATTGAAAAGTCACACCTGTAGTAGGTAATATAAGATCTAGGTTTAGCCACTGTTGTGTTCCTGGATTCTGGACGATATGAAGAAATATTTGTAAAAATGGTTACCTATGTATATTGAAAAAATATCTTCAGTTGATTTAGGCCAAAATATATTATCCGTGTAGAGAAAAGTAGTTTGACGGGACGTGGGTGAAACCTCGGGAAACAGTTAGTCAATCTTATTCATGTGATTTTAATTGGGGTTTCACTATTGGAGCGCCTAATCATAATACGATGCAATTTAACGCAAAAATGTCGCCTAAGTTGAAAAAATATAATTTTCAATACCTATTTCCGGGATGTTTTTGTAGTATTGCTCATACCTGCTCCAAAAAGCTTTTTCTTCATCAACGAAATACTTATTTTAACTACAGGTTAATAAATAGTACCTAACTATGTAAGTTTTTCGTGAGTTTACTTTACCCACGGCAATTTTCCTGAAGGTTAATCTTAGGAAAATAGGCGTTCTGTTATTTCGACAGCTCAATAGGAGCAATAACCAATTCTTCGTGGTTATTACATTGTTTCCAATCAGAATCGGGGATGTCGTTAATTATCATATTTTTTCTTAATTGAAGACTGAAACTAAAATCTGTGTTACAATAAAGATTAGTCAAAATGCGATGTAGATGAATATTTTGTTACATACATAGTTTTAATTTTCCCCCCTTTTTTATTTTTGTTAATATGTATGTAATTTTAATTTGTAATAGGTATAGATATGAATGTTAATATTATTGTAAAATACTAACAAATAAATTCAAAATTACTTCTATATCTCTTCTCTTAAACAGAGCTCGATTATATCCAAATTAAATTATAGCAACTAAGCTGTAAAACGTGATACAAAAGGACTACTAATTATATAACTGTGAACAAAAACAAAAGAACAAACAATAGCACAACACGTTAATCTAGAAGAAATTATTATGAATGCGAAACTGTTTACTCACACAGCCAGTTTAACATACATGCACACGACATATTTACATAACCCTCATAATGCAAAGATAGTTTTTAACCGAAAAATATAAATCTGTCAAAAAAGATTTTGAATTTTGAGCGACAGATGTATCATGTTTTATTAAAAAATATAAAATATGAAATTACTACTCACCACTTAGCAACCACTTATCAGATTTGAAAAATTATTTCAGTGTGAGATAGCCTATTTACCAAGGTTAATCCTATTCGAGTACGCCAAGTGTTTCCAATGGGACGCGGGTCAAACCACTGCCGGAAACTAGTGTTATTACAGGAGTAAAAAGTTTGAGATTTAATAGGTGAATCCGACAGATATTACGCACACATAAGTACTTAGTACTTAAACACACGCTCATCTAGATTACTCACACACTCATACATAAGCGTGTATTAAGCACATAATTATGTATGATGTGTGAAGCCTTCCTTTTCCTTGATGCTATCAAACTCCACACAGTGACGTGTGTATGTATGTTAGGTAATAAAGAAATATTATTGTACTGCTGTTTCCTTATTCATGTTGCCTTTTTAGTGTCGATACAAACATATAATTAGCTAGATCAATCGCTAATTCTAGATCCGAGAAAGCTTATGGAAGTATTGTTGGTAAAGAACGAAGCAACTTTGGTAGATCCTACTTACTTAATAGCTAATTAAATGTTTTCGTAATCTATAAACATGTTCAAAACCTCATTAGAAAAAAATATCCTCACGAATTGAAAACCTCCTCCTTTTTTGAAGTCATCAAAATTGCAACATTTTATTGTAAATTACTAAAAAAGTATTTTTAGTTAAAATAAGCTTCGTCGTAATCAGTTAAATAATAACTGAGAAGTTAATTGTTATAGCACAAATAACTTTTGGTAACAAGTGGTTTTAATAATTAAACAGAGTAATTTGTTATGTTTATCTTGATTACAATCTTAAGGACGTAATTATTATGTGATATACACGTTCAGTTAATATGTGGATAAGCAAGAATATTTATTGTTATTGAAAGTCATAAAGTTGTGCGTGTGAAGTGAAGAAGTGAAGGATATTATCAGTAAAAGGCGTGTAACGGCTAAGTAATAAAAATATGACCGGTGAGGTAGCTAATGGCCATTTACTAATAATATCTGGGCCGGTAAAATAAAAAGTATCTCTTTAGAAACAATTTTTTTTAAGAGACAGTAACCTCACAAGCTTGTTTCGGTATAACTTCTTAGGGGTCATGAGTGCAATCGGAAGTGCGGGTCTATTTTTAACAAAATAACTCGGAATACATTAATATTTTATATCAATCAAGATCCTCATTAGTAAACATCAGAAATCAATCACTAAAAACTAGTTCATTCTCTTATTATGTCAGTAACACGTAACATCATCAGCCGATGACACAACTCGAGAGGAAACTAATCTAATTAATCGATAAATCAATCGAGTATTAATCGAAACTTAACGCAGGTTCATTTTAAACTCGAATGATAAACGACAAGGAAAGTCGGCCGACCACTTTCTAAAATAATTACGATTTAAGATTTAAATCTACCTTTGAGACTTATTTTGGTTTATTTTTAATTTATTATAATAATAGCCTGCAGTTTATTATTAATGGCGTTCTTTTCTGAATGTTGCTTATATTAATTTATCTTAAAGATCTAAGTAAGACATTCTAAGTTTTTGCATAAGGAATTGAATATGAGGAAAATTATTTTAATACTACTAGAGGACCCCGAGATGTTGAATTAATTAAATTTTGTACTAAAAAGTAAATAATCTACACAAGTTTTTTTCTGCATTTCATTTATAATACCCAGAACCACTGATTTGGTTTATTAACTGAATCAGTCAGTTCTTTTCTTAACAAAACAGTCTGAAGTTATTATTTGTATAAGAAACTGATCCTTATTCATATTGTTAAGGCGCAGGGTCCTCGACAACATAAACGTCTGTTTTTCTTAAAACAACTGTTTACTTTCAAAATTTAACGTGAAAATTCACTCCAGAAAAAATGGCAGACTCACCTCGTATCATTCAAATCCAGCGTGGGATCACTGCGCTTAATCTGTCCGATGCAGGCGAGCACAGCCTTGTCGCTTTCGACCCTGGCGGCGAGAGCATCCACCAGGGTCGGCAGCTGCCTCAGCGCTGGCTTGTCCACTATCGTGAGGAGTGACTTGTTGTCTATCAGTCGCCTCTCCACGTCAGCGTGGGACAGTGCCAGGAGACGCTGGTGGGATGAGGCTGCAGGGTCCTGGGTTACTGTCACTGGGGACTGTGAACAAAGGGAATTAATAAAACAGCTTGTTGAAATTGTGGTAGGATTTGTTTGCTGTTACTAATATGATTTGAAGATTGTTAATACGGGATGTAATTAAAAGGAGAAATCCTCGACTTTTCAAGTGCTGGCATGAATAACCTGACGGTGCATCCTAAGTGAGCGATCTAGATGCGTACACGAAACGGTGCGAAAACAAAAAACGTCGATGTACTGTGAAGTCACCAACGCGACGTTGCGTGCTTCGGAAGAGGCACAAATTCGTGAATTTAGAATCGCTTAACATTCGCCCACCCAAGAAGCACCTTGATTATACATATAGCATGTACATTGAGGACACAAGCTATAGAAGCCAATGACACTTGTCGTACCAGCTCCTCCAGCTTATGCAGCGCCTGCTTGTAGACATCCACGTGGCGCTGCAGCTCGTTCTTCATGGCCACATGCAGCGAGATCAGCGACCAAGCCCTACTTATTCATAGCTACTCAATAAACTGAACCAATGACACTTGTCGTACCAGCTCCTCCAGCTTATGCAGCGCCTGCTTGTAGACATCCACGTGGCGCTGCAGCTCGTTCTTCATGGCCACGTGCAGCGAGATCAGCGAGCCCGTCGCGTCCGCTGTCAGGCCGTGTGTGCCCAACCCTGGGGGGAGGAAATCATGTTAAACCTTTTTTTGGGATGATGATGGCTCTGGTTGGTTTTGGAAATTAGTGATGTGAATGTGATTTAAAAATAAATAAGTAAGATTGAATAATATAGACAGAGATTTTGTCTGAGATTACCACGCAATCATTTTATTGACCAATAAGCCTATCACATTATGTGTGGCAAAACAAGCATTAATGCATGTTTGATTCAAGAAGCGTGAAATCGTAAATAACTAAACAAAATAAATGTGTAAACATGTAACACAATAAGTGGAAACAAAATTATTTAAAGAAAAAATTACCCAGAACTTCACGAATCATTGCAAAAAACAAAATCAAAGTAAGAATCTAGTCATAACAATACCCAAACAACAGTACATAGTCACGCACCAAAACCCACGGACGATAACAAACCATCTAGCTGAAGTAAAGGAAACAATTGTAATTAGTGTAATATTTCCTCGTACTGCTGTGGCTTCCGCAGATGTATCCTTATCTGTCCATCTGCCTCCTGACTCATAAGCTTCGACCTTGGCTTCCCTGGCTACACATGGAAGTGCAGGCTAAATATTATGATAGCATCTTCCTCGCTTGGGTGAGTTATTTGGATAATTATATAAGGCGTTATTTGGGTTTGTGTATTGAGCAATATGAAGTAATTTTTCAAGATCTTTAATGTGGTCTCTGGGGGAAGTTCGTTTTTCATTTGTTTTTGTCCCCTCTATTGTAGAGCTAACGAAATCCTTCAATGTTACGACAGCTGTTTATGTTATATGAAATCTTTCTTCTGCTTCTATCTCATTGCTTTGATTTGGTAACAATACTAAAAATTAACTAATAACTAACTTTTGAAAAACTTAACTTTTAAAAATTAACTAAATTCATACATTATAATGTTAAACAATGTCCCCCTTATAAGACCAACAGCCATCTTAAACATATTCCTTACCTTGAACAGCAGCATCTAACTGCCGTCTCCTGGCATCGATGGCATCTCTAGCATCTGGCGTGTAGTGCACCAGCGAGGATGCCAGCCGCGCAGTCCTGGCCCGCAGCCCTGAGCTCTGGTCTGCTCCCAGTAGACCCACCAGGCGCCATGCTATCGCCTCGCACTGGACATCGGGCCGAGGGTTCACCTCCAGGGAGATTAGTCTGTGAAGATATGTCGAGGTTAGAAAATGTCCTAGTGTGGTGTTGTTGGCTGACCTATCAAAAGACACACCTAAAGATAGATTAATAGGCTCGAAAAACTTATTCAAAGTAATGAAATGTTTTCAAGTAGGGTAATAATTTCTTCTCTCAATCTTTATAGTGTCTTATGACTTATGACTACAGCGTATTCTAAATTCTGATAGACTGTTCTATAACTTTCAATTCGTATGACCTTCACTTAAAAATCAATAATCCTTAACGAATTCTTAACCGAGAATCAATGAAATCCATCCATAAATTAATGCTTCAGGTAGCACTGTCGAAACAGTACTGAAATTATAGTTTATTTTAAAAGAAACAATATTAGTAGCCATTGCGTCACATTTACAAATAACTCGTATTAAGGGCATCCTTTAATTAAAAGATGGCGTTTCGATATAACTTGCGAACATCGCACCGCCTTCGTTAACATTCCTCGAAATGTAATTATTATGAGTGCTCCCATTCTTTACATCTTAATTGCTAAATACTTTGTTATTATATTGCATATTCCGTGCTGTTGCAAGGACGGACGCGGTACTGGATATTTTGGATATTTTCTGCAAAGCTTACTCCTTAGCTAGTCTTCTAAGTAGTTTTACACATTCTCACTAACAAACTTTTGCGTTTATAATATTAGTATAATTACTCTTCATTTCATAACGCTATTAATTTAAATTGCTTCTTTCTTCTACCTTGTTTGTGTAACCTCACTTACCTCCACCGTTACCTCCTTAACGTCAATGGTTACATGAATACCAACGTTTTCACCGTTCTATCTAAACACCGAACTACAGTTACCATTTACATGGTCACACATTACCCATAAGCTGTTCGTCGTCTGACCATCAAATGAAGCACATAACTGCTCCTAACGGTGTTTGATACAGATGCACATCATTACTCCGTTCCTATTCTCACATAATATATTCCATGTGTTTAACAATGAGCCCTGTTATCGCGAGTTCAAGATAACCAGCGTTTAAAGTAATTCAAGCGGTTTTTGTTTATGTTTCTAAGATCGTTTGAAGTAGGAATCGTTTCTATTGTTCGTTTGTTACCGTTCTTAGTTCTTTCGTGGTGTACGGTTCGTGGAAGATGAGGTGTACTGATTGTAGATTTATGGGAATCAACAGCTTCTGCCGGCGGTTTCCGTCGCGTCCCTTGGGAACTACAGCGCGCCCGGAAAAAAGTAGCCTTGGTTTTCTTGAGAAATCCTTTGAGCATTGAAAAAATCGTCAATTCAATTAAATAGTTCCTGAGATAAGGGAGCTCTAACGAATAACCATAAAATAAAACAAACTCATTTATTGACGTTACGTCTTATCCGATTTAGCTAAGATATGGATTTCCGAAATAGATTACTGCAACGTGAGAACGGATGTAAGATTCATAGTTTTTATCCGATATTGCCCAGCAATTTCCTCAGGATTCTAAACGTCGGAAAACAGAAGAGAAGCATTTATCGTAAACATAAATTGCATTGTATGTTATAAAAGGTTTATTTAGGCAAACATCTCTTACAATGAAATCCGTTTCATTATATAAAATTCCAGTTGTCTTCAATTTAACAGTGTAACTTCAATCATACAATTAGCAACTGCATTTTTCAGTGACGCGCATACATTAGTGAATTCCTTTCAGTTTTCAATTGTTTTAGTGAAATTGCACACACGATCACATTCGCGTTTCATATCGCATTGTAGACATTTTCTATTTCTATTGAGTCTTCAATCTTGATATATTTGTGTGTCTCTGTGTTTGTTTGTTTGCGTGTTTTCTCTGTCAACAGTGTTGTAAGCTTTTCTTTGTTGAATGTTGTAAGAAGCAAGCTTATTGATTGCCTAGCAGAAGTTTATGTTTACGTGTGTGTCTGTTACCTGTTCAGAAGTAAATGGCTGAATGGCTCTTTATCTGGCTGTGGGAAGTAGTTCCTTCAAGAAGTGGGTGCAAGCACTTGCAGAATTTAGTAGTACATATTTTTTCAGATTAGGTATTTCATAAATCCTCCGATCTAGTTTCTTTTTCAATTAAGTGATTACAGAAATTTATTTCTAAAACACAGTCATTAAACTGATTTTAGCTCCAGTCTGCATGATTGACATGACAACTACAACTCTATATTTATAAACAAAAATTGTCGTAACCATGGTAACCACAAATGAACGCCGACAGTCAAATCTCATAAGTATGATTACAAAATGGCGGATAATCTCGTTCACGCTTCAGATAACAACAAATTCACGAGACGTTGCGTGCAAGTAAGTATTTATTATTACGTGGATGATGTTACATTATGAATAATATACTGAACATGTATAAACAGATTTGTAAGCAATTATTATTAAGTAACTTTGGTAATGATGTGAAATGGATCCGTTCACTCACATCTTACTCATCTAAATTTTTTTTTTTTATAATTGTGCCTTTTGTTTTTTGTTTCTTGTTAGTGATTTTTTGTTACTCGATTCTTTTATTTTTATGTTTTATATTCGAAAGAAGCTCTGCGTGTTTATTTCCCTCGGGACTCGGACGAAACTGCGGATGCTAGCTAGTTTTAAACCTAATATATTTGGATTGTTAATTAACTATAGGTACTGACTTGAAAGGTAGCTTTCCGTATTTGGAATTGGTTTATTCAAATCCTTTTCCTTTACACCCATATTTCTACAAACTACACTCTACCCAAGAACAAAACTACATTGACTCAAGCTATAAATTACAAGAAACAACAACCTCAAAACATAAGATCCCTCACAGCCAATCAATACAGGTCCATAAATTTCACTGCATCTCCAAACCCGAGGGTCCAGGAACAGGTCAGACCGGTGCACTTTCACCCAAACAGACAAAAATTATCATTACATATACATATACGACGTTAAGACCATTCACATATCGGCAGACTCGAAGGCGGCAAATGGTCCTTTTGTACGGAACTATTAAGTTTTATTGGTAATTATTGGTGGTAATGTGGTAATTAGTAGCACCTAATGGTGGCTTTAAAGTAATTTGATTAATTTTAATGTGATTTCTGTTTTTTAATGTTCATTTAAGGTGGATTGTAAGGAGGCAAACTAAGTCCGTAAAGATCAGTGGACTTTTTTCGGAAGATTAAGTATTCAGTCATAAAAATAAATCTTGAATGATTTGAACACCCATAACAATTGTTAAAAATAACTTACATAACGATCGTAAGATATACCACTCGTCATCGATTAACAAACTTTGATACACCAATTAAAACATATTACGTATCGTCAAACTCACCATGCAGAACTGACGAATGCAATCAAGCATGACTGACAAACTGACAACCGATATATCGAGTGCATTAGGGACCTCTCGAGAAAGTGCGCTGTCAAAACTAGGTAGTAAAAGTGAATGCCTTGGTCATTTAAGACGAGTGCAAAACAAGATGGCGTATTTGGCGGGAGACGTAATTAAATAATTAATTGTTTTTGGTAATCTGAGTTCATTTTGCCGCGGAGTTGTAATTAATAGCTGTCTCATTTATGCAATGTATTTTATATTTTGCGACGCCATTAATGAATTAAATTATCCTTTCTATTTGAGTACTGATTAATGAAACTATTACGGGCATTCATTTATCATGTTTACTTGGATGCTTTAAATCGGATTAGATAGCAGGCCGGATTTGAGATTTCTAACTTTTCTGGTTTGATAAATCTATGCTATATAGTATTCAATCGTTATGCTTGTCATGTATCGATTAAAATTCTCTCATTGATGAAGACGTTCTCAGACTTTTTATGAATCTCTCGATTCTCAGTGTGGATTACGATCTATGTCCATTTAAATTTCGTTAGAGAACAAAGTGTTGAAAATCTACATCCAAATAAAATCTAGAATATTTAAATTATTTAAAAAATACAACTTCATCAGTCATTCGTACAGTCAGATTTAAAAGCAAGAACCAAACGCGAGCATCATCGTAGTTTTGTGCGGTCGTCATTTGCCTGACCTATGATCTGTGAATCATTTGCCGTAACTAATGTTATTCAATATTCGTAACAATCGCTATGTAATGGCATAACATTCACTATGCACGTTCGGAGATAATTACTTAATCTGTGCTCAAATTATTGACTGTTTGTACCTGTGTCTATGTATGGGGATGTCTGAGTGAATGGAGTGAATTTCAAATGTTCTTTCATGACTGTTTGTACCTGTGTCTATGTATGGGGATGTCTGAGTGAATGGAGTGAATTTCAAATGTTCTTTCACTTATAAAATAATTCATTTTGATAGAGAGATTATTTTGTAAGCAATCAATCACATAGGTATTCAGAAATGTGAGTATTGAGTATTGGGGATTGTATGTGTTTCGTTCGACCCAAGGAGTGTTTGAGAACCTTTATTTCTATGTGTGTGTAAAAGTGTAAAACAAATGAATATGCTATTAATAGAAATGACAAATGTGGTACTTGACATAATAGGCAACACTTATGTCAAGCAATGTAAAAAATAAGACGTTAGCAGATGTACCAAAAAGTTCGAGCAGCACCCACAATTTTTAATTCCATTGCCACTTTTTCCATACAACGTTATTTCGATATTTTTGCTTTGAAGAACTCGGCAATGGGCACGAAACCTGCTGTAGGACTTTCTCAAGTTTATGTTCCTTCCCGGCAGTTATTTTGAAGGTCATTATCGTTATAAATCATGTGAAAGTAGTCTGAACACTAAATACCAAGGAAACCGGTCACCCGCCACTTTCGATGACAATCCCGTAAATTAACTTGTAGCACATCCTTGGACCTTAACACGAGGTATTAAGGACTATTTTTGAAAAGTTAGTCTTTTAATAATATTGTAATGAACACGTTAGGTAATGGTAATAGATTTTAGTGTTAGGTCTTATTGTACTAGTTTTAGAGTTGATTTTTCTTTGGCAAGTACGCCGTATGTAGAGATGCATGTAATCTAAGATTTGAGATAGTAGGTAAGCTGTATTGAAGTATAATCTTACTGACATGAGGAATTTAGAAATTGTAGCGTTTTTAGTTCAGTGGGCAGGAAAATTAATTGTTTTAATCCATTACACGACAGAATGATCTCGGAGATTAATTAAGACGTTTGAGATCAATGAAGACATCTCAAGATTTCAGAAGATTGATAACACCTCATTATCTTAAAACTGCAATTAATTTTCTGCAGAGAATCGAGTAAAATCATTTAAATTTTTTTATGCTTTTGCATAAGTTGCAAAAAAGCCGGATCGGAAAATAAAAGCAATTTCTATCTACCTTACATTTGTCAAATTGAAAACCATTTGACAGTAAAAATCTAACCAACCTATATGCTCTCTTTCTCGTCCTCTATCGCCTGTCTTCTTTTCTTTGGGGAGATCATCTAATATTCTAATGAACTCCTGTTGTGAGCGGAGCAAAAGGAAGTATCAGACTCTTACTGACTAAACCTATCAGTGTTCCTTCTGGAACCTTCTGTGTATCATGTTTTCCGTCCCCATCGACAATCCCGCAATCCCCGCAGTACCATAGAATAGACAGTGTAAACTCGCTAAAAGCCCCTACTCTACTACATACATTTAACAGCAATTCTGCCGCCGTTGACCGCGGTCGGCTTTCAACCGTAACCCCCGATCATAGATAACGGACGCCATTACAACTATTCCAATGATTCACTTCGCAACCACCAAGCCGATACCGAACGATATTGTCTTAATATCATTCAGAGTACGCACACTGCAAACTTTTAGTCGGCCGATAGTTGGCTTGGGCTCATAAATCAGGACCTATGTAGTAGTGATATGATGTCCTCCTAGCCGATTATCGGGCATTGCGGCTGTTCTCATATAATGAGACTAGCTTCTACCAGCGGTTTCACCCGCATCCCGTGGAAACCTCTGCACGAACCCGGATAAAAAGTAGCCTATAGCGTTCCTCGATAAATGGGCTATCTAACACTGAAAGAATTTTTCAAATCGGACCAGTAGTTCCTGAGATTAGCGTGTTCAAACAAACAAACAAACAAACTCTTCAGCTTTATAATATTAGTATCGATTAGCAAGCGGAGGACATATAGTGCACAGGCCTTTGTGCAGATACAGGTGCACTCACTATTCCTTCCCTCTCAAACTTTCACAAAGCAGACCGGAGCCTGAAATATGGTGGTTGATACACCAGTGCATCGGAGAGCACGAATGTCGATCCTGCGCCTGATCTCTCTGGTCGGGTCGGTTTATGTAGTACATAACAACGATCAGGTATGTGACTGGTATTTTTTTCAACAACCGGGCTATCGGCCGACTGTTTAGTCGGCAGTGTACGGGAACTATTACTATCGTTTTGAAATGCCTTTTAAGTAATATTATAGTAAGTGAAACTTTCTAGTTAAAATGTGTGGGAAGTGATAGCTCTTATAATCGCGAAATGAACGGTCAATTTGTTAAATGCGCTGATCGGGTTATGATAGTCTTTTGTTTCATTTGATTGTGTATAGTTCGGCCATTCAGAGAATGCGTTCCTGACACGTCGCGATTGAACTGACGACGTAACTTTGCAATGGCGTTGCAGTTACGATAAAAATATTTTTGCTGGTTGTTTACCGTTTTAACAATTGAGGAGCATTAAAACAACATTATTATATCAATAATCAATGAATGTTATTACGTCGTCAGTTCAATCGCGACGTGTCAGGAACGCATTCTCTGAATGGCCGAACTATAATTGTTATATCTTTCTCTTAGCGCTTTTTATTGGAACTTTATTGATCTGATAGTTTTATGTTCTATTGTCCGTGAAAGTCGAGATTCGTTTCGAGCTTCGACGAATGTCCGTAAAAAGGTTAAGGTTGTGTAACCCATGTACCCCATGTTCCTTCCTATTATTTTTCTCTTAGAAGAAATCGCAATATCAGGTCCAAACCTGGCCTGGTCTGGTCTTTTTGAATTAAGTCTTAAATCATAACAAGCATAATTATCAGTCTCTAGAATTCCTTAGTTGGCAATAAACACCATATTTAAGCCAGAGCGAATCTCCAGCGTGAAATAAAAGTCACTAACCTGTTCAAAAGAGTCTCAATAAGATGAGCAGAATGTGGCAGAGCCTCCACCAGCAGATCAATGGGCAGTTCAGAAGCTACAGTTTGCAGCACTCCAGGTCCCAGCCTAGACAAGATGGCCGCCGCCTCCCTGAACTGTCTGCCTTCAGCCAATAGCAGCACGCGACGTAGTGCGAGACGAGGGGAGGTATATGTGTTCTTCTCCCTCTCTCGTTCCCGACGGATTCGCTCTCGACTTTCGTTCATTTTGGCTTCGAGTACAACTAGTAGCGCTAGCCCATTGTGGGATGACGCCTCGATCTGTGAAAGAAGTTAAGAACAATAAAGTTATGTATGTAATTGTGAGAAAGTGGATGTATAACTACGTTGACGACCTCGATGGCGCAATGGTCACCATGCCGGACTGCCGAACCTGAGGTCCCGGGTTCGATTCTCGGTTCGGTCGACATTTGTGTGATGAGCATGCTTGTTGGCCGTGGTCTGGGTGTTATAATATGTATTTATAAATATGTATATATGTAGCTATATGTAGTTTATCAGTTGTGTTAGCACCCATAACACAAGTTAATTATATAACTTACCGTGGGGCTAACCGACCGTGTGTGAAAAATGTCCCGGCATTATTTATTTATTTATTATTTAACTACGTAATAAAGGATTATAATTATACACAACTTCATTTCAAGACAATATTGATTAGTCTAGAGATCACATGCGCAACTGATGGACGTAAGGTCCTAAATTTCGATTCCCCTCAAAAATAGGAAGAAAAAACTTCGTGTGTTATACAGACCCGTGACTAGATTTGATTTGTAAACTGTAAATCTACATTTTCCGTAACTCCCACGACTATTATTTCTTTGTTAAAAGCCTTGTGCAAATTAACAGTTTTATTTTATTTGATACTGAGAAGTTTCACAACGTTTCATTTTCACACGTACATATTTTTGAGATGTCAAAAGCCATAGTAAGATACGCCTACCCTCCAATTATACAAATTATCGCAACACCTACTATTATTGTAAATGCGTACAAATTGAAGGTTACTTTTAAAGTAATTAAACGATAGACATGGACAATTTTTTTCGCTCTCAAAACATCGACCACGAAATGACTGAAAAGTCGTAGCAGTTTTAGAAGCAAGAAAGTAATGATAAAATGGAAAATCTATAGAATCATGTCTGCCATTTAAACGCTACCTAAGCCTAGCATTGAAAAATGAAAACCTGAATACCAAATATGTTATAAGAAACAGTCACTACCTACATAGTCACATAAGCTGCAAAAGTTGTATAAAAGCTCTAAAGTCAATGTCCAATTAGTTGAAGGACTTAACCATAAGAATAAGAATAAGAATAATTTATTTGCCATAAACATGTGTATACATACATACACACGCAGGTGCATGTATGTAATATGGTACAATTAAATATGTGCTTAAAAACATGTTTGCCATTTGCCATGGCATGCAAATATTTGCAAAATTAATTATAAACTAAAAATCATAACACTAATACTATAAACATTTTCTACTTAAAATCTAATATTTTTTCATCGAGAAACTCTTTAATATTATAGTATGCTCTTTGTACTAAAAATAATTTGAGCCGGCGTTTCAGAGCTTCGGTATTGAGTTCTCTCCAGATCTTAGGCAATTTGTTATACACGATAGGTGCATACAAAATATACTTCTGCCATAAGTGCAGTTTTACACGGATGAAGACAGAGTTTGTTATTATCACGTCTATTTCGATGTGCTACATCCTCGAGACGCGGAAATAAATGAGGATTGCATTTGACGAACATGACAACTTCGAGAATGTATAGAGATGGCAATGTAAGGATCTTATACTGTTCGAAATACGGCTTACAGCTATCAGTTACCTTCAATTTGAACATCGACCTCAGGCATCTTTTTTGAGCTCTAAAAATGGTCTCCCAATCCGTGGAATTGCCCCAGAATATCAAGCCATACCTAAGGATAGATTCAGCTATTCCATAGTAGGCTATTAGTAATGTTTCTGCATTCACTGTTTGTGATAGGCTATACAAGGTGTTGATTTGCATTTGTGCCATAGTTCAGGAGGAGGACATACAAGACGTAAATAATCGATTGGAATTACAGTAGATGGGAAATAACTAATATGCACTGCTTTTTTTGTCATTGTTATGTCGTGGTATTTCCGAAGTAATCCAATTTTATGAATGAAATTTATGAGTTATCGTTGCGTATGCTTTGTGTTTGCGTTTGTGTGAGGGTGCAGCACGGTTTTAACGCCAGTAACATACGCACCAAGTTTAAATAAGGCTAGATGATATTTACGGAATTCCGAAAAAAAAATAAAGAAAAAAAATTACGTACCAATTTTTTTATTGATTTGGGTCGAGAATCATTAGCATAATTACCTCCTTGAATATGGCACGGATGCAAATCAACAGCTTGTATAAGACAAATGCACTATTGCTTAGTTCTTTTCTACAACTGTATCGCGTACAATTTTGAGTCCTCAAATATTCTGAAGTCCTCTCAATTTTAAAAAAAGAAAACATTTACCATTTGGCAATGATCTGCAGAAATCATGCTAGTTTAGGTTTTACCCAAGAGTTGTCGCAAAAAGCTCATAATACCGTTAACCAGATTAGAATGAACCACATAAAAAGTCCGATTTGTTGAAATTACAGCAATGTGCTACCGAGGTGACTAAACGTAATAGATGATGAGTTTCGTGGTCGGTGCGAGTGATAGGAAATAGCGATTTTGTTGCAGCGGGGCATAACAGCAAAGATTAACGTTAATTTATGAATATTTTAATTCTTTATTTCTATTTTATAAATAGTAGTATCCATCGATAATCGATCTTGTCTTTCACTCTCTCATCCAAACGATTTCAACAGTTTTGTCATCGCTGTACTTTTACAATTGTATGAACAATATATTATGCTTATAATTCTCTTCTTGTCTACGTTCTAAGGAAAACTACGGATATTTAGTAAACTACGGATAATGCTCATTTTAATTTGTAATTCCTTTAATCCTGATACGATAAAAATCTAGAAAACGACGTACCTTGAGCACTCTAGTAATATTTTCACTAGACTCTATACAAGCTGTTGATTTGCATCCGTGCCATATTCAAGGACGTAATTATGCTAATGATTCTCGACCCAAATCAATAAAAAAATTGGTACGTAATTTTTTTTCTTTAATTTTTTTTCGGAAATCCGTAAATGTCATCTAGCCTTATTTAAACTTGTCGCGTATGTTACTGACGTTAAAACCGTACTGCACCCTCACACAAACGCAAACACAAAGCATACGCAACGATCACTCATAAATTTCATTCATAAAATTGGATTACTTCGAAAATACCACGACATTACAATGACAAAAAAAGCAGTGCATATTAGTTATTTCCCATCTACTGTAATTCCAATCGATTATTTACGTATTGTATGTCCTCCTCCTGAACTATGGCACAAATGCAAATCAACACCTTGTATAGCACACAAACACAAAGGAAGAATTTTTTTGAAAGGAGCCAAATCAATCAAGGAAACAGGAGAAAACAGAACGACTGTAAGATTTAATACGAATCAGTAGGTTCCCATATTTTGTGCTTAAAATGCCTATGACTTGTACCACACAACAATAACTGTACCAGAGTGACAATTGACAATCGGGTGCCGTATCGACGCCATTTCTATGAGTTCGCACCAAACGCTAGTTCATCTGCTAATTTGTGGGTCACTGCCTGCAATCATCTGCCGTGATATTCAACTATCTGACTTTAAATAGATGGCTATTAGTTCTTCAAGATAGTAATAGCAGTACTTATTTCTTGATAGTCTATTAGATGATCCATTGCTGGATGTCTTTATAAATATGTTCGCGTTTAATACTGACGGATTGCTGTATTTTTATGCACAATGGGAATATTATCCATAAAGTGAGATGTATCATAAAAACTGTATGTAATTTGTAATTTGAAGGGGACATAATACCTATGTCAATCAAATATCAAATGAATGCTAACCCGTTTGAGGGACAAGAAATCTTATTCAATTAATTGCCGTTCTTAACTAGTTTCATTAACTTAATAAATAAACTTGATCACAGGAAATGATTGGCAGACTAAATGCTCGGATACATACAACCGACATAAAACCCATAATAATGGAATAATAATGCAAATGATCTACAATATAATGACGTAAGACATTTTGGCGGAAGTTATTCTTATTCTTATTGAAAGTTATCTCTTGCTTATTGAGGTAAATAGGTTTATGTACTAGAGATACAGCCTAGAATTATTAATTTAACGTATGAGAAGAACTGACACTATATTTATTTAGTTATTTTAAATTTCAATAGGGCTTTTTTCATTTATGTTTTTAACCGACTTCTAAGAAAAGAGAACCTTCTAAATAAAACCGACTTTTCACATGGCTCTAGAAGTCGGTGACAAAATAAACACAGTCAACATAACAGACACTGACTTCTAGAGCCAACTAAGAAAATTAGGAAAAACTCACATTAAAATATAACAGTTATCTCAATATTGTCTCTTCAGGTAACGTAAAATATAATATTTAGGCAGCTTACTAATCTTTCGTAATTCGTGAGATGCATACCAACGTAATAAGATGTTGTCGATGCGACCAAAACTATGCAGTACCGTTGTTATTCGTTGCCATGGTAACGGACTGACCTGTCACTGTGGTGACGAAAATTAGGTTTTATTGTTGACGTGTGTCAATTATGATGGCCACATGAAGAGGTCACTTTTAACGGAATGTGGCTTTGATGGTGAGTTTGTGAGGTAGTATTTATTGGTTGAGGATAATCTCTGGAAATAATTAACCGTTTTTACATAAAATTACACTCGCTATTCCTTCATTCTCATAGCCCGGTAGGACGGCAATCCGACACCATCGAAGAGGGATCACAAGCAGAATCGATATTTACGTGCAAAGTCATAAACTTTACCTCTTAAGACCTACTTACCTAACGGCTAATGTTAGTGTACCTACATGACACATGGACAAGAAACTTAGGAACTAATTTATATCAAGTTAGTAGACATTTATGTATTTGTCACTGAATTATATCTAGTTCCGCGATAGAAGGAAACGTTTGTGAAAGTATTTTGACGGATATCCGTCACCGCGACGCTCTACGTAATACGTGTGCATAGAGATACCAACACCTACTATCTAATTATATTACAATACACGTTATAAAAGGTTGTACTAGCTCATTCGCTTTTATTTTACAATATTTTGTAAAACCACATGAAAATACCATTCAACATTTCATCTACCAAAACATATCTAATGGTCTAGTAAGTAATTTCAAAAACCATAAGAAACAGCTATGGTCGATTATAAGACTATAGAAAACTGTTTATATTCATCTTAAATTATAACTGCCTTTGTATAAATAAATAACACATGTAAAATGGCTTGACATTAGCCTTCTGACTGCGTTCATGAGTTTAAAATATAGTTCTTAGTTCAAGTTTAAGTTTCATTCACGACCTGAACTCACGACTAGCTAGAACATTAATTACAAGTTTTCAAAACATGATCTTCCTAGACTTCATAATGTGTATTATACTAATTAAAAACTTTTACATTGTATTACAGTACAAAAATATTAATATTTTTAACTGTAATTAAACTGAAAAGTCACGATTTTTTGTGTAGGTAATCTCTTCTCATTTGTCTATGATTACAAAAAAAGTAAACTTTTACCAAGAATAATATTGTACCTAATATTCCTCCTAGTATAATCTGCAAAAACTATCCTTATTACAATACGAAAGTTAGTATATTTTTTATTTGTTACACATTTACGCTAAAAAAGGGGTTAGATAGATACCCTGGAGACGGTCTAGGCTTATAATTTTTATCCGAATGCAAAACTTAGATATGATTAAAAAAAAGAACGAAGATACGATGAAATCTCGAAAAAAAGCAACATTAGGTTAAGTAGGAACGGCTCTTTCAAATGAAAATAAAGTTAATTGTATCGATAAAGATAAGTGCATCATTCGATCGATTACACAATCGTCTCGAGTACTTATTTTACGGAAATGCAGTTACCTACTCGTTTATTGACAAGTCAGCTGTCAGTGGTCGGATAACGAATAACGTTGTGTGTGTAACTGTATCGTCAGTTAACTTTGTTATGTTATGTTATGTCATGTTATCGTAACAGACTCACTGTTATGCCCAGAGTATCGGTTTTTTAGTACTCATTCTACAATATGTACACAGATACTTAATTTTTTATGTGCTGTAAATATGAATGAAACATAATGCTCTTAGTAAAAGACTCATGTAATTCTGAAGCTACCGGACTAATTGATATTCGAAAATTTGAAACCGACTTTCAAAAAAAGAGTTTCTATATTCGAATATTTCTGGAACATAAAATACGGACAATACCACTTTCAGAAGCCAATATTAAATACAGATTAATATGCACAGCCCATAATTGTTAGTATCTTAATCGAAGCGATTAACATAAATACCTACATATTATTCACCTTGACACGAATATACTAAAAAGCTTTTGTTTACTACAGAAGGATATTAAAATTCTCCACGCACGTTCTTATCTATACGAATTTACATACTCTCGAAAAGCCATAGAAACGGTACTTTACACTTATCTTATATCGCCTATGTTTTGCTCACAAGAATATTACCAGTGTTGAACTTTCAGGGCTGTTTCAGGGTTTTTTTATGATTTAAGGGCGGTTTTATATGATTTGCAAGTACTAAGATGACTTTTAAGTTTATCATTGACAAACACGCTGCACCCACAGCGGGAGGGATCATTTGATGATTTCCTACCAAACAACAAATCTTACCTACTGCCACAAAAAACGTCGATCTCAAATCTCAAAGCCCACACGTGATCTCCCAAACTAGGTGACAATACACCATGGTATTCAGGTGATGGCTCTAGGTGTGAATATTGGAACTCCATCGCGAAATGGTGAGCATGCATAATGTATGTGGAACTTTGACAATCTGGGCGAATAGGACCAGATTAACGGTAAAACTGAGTTAGGGGCTTAGAGAACAATAAGAGGTAAAGAATTTAGAAAATGTGAGTAGGAAAAATCACTTTGCAGACGTTTGTTTTTTTTTGAAAACTACAATGAAAATTTTATTTGCGATGGAATTTTGTGTAATGAGGCAACGAAGAAGTAAATATTGGAACCGGTCAAGTGGGATAAAACAATGTTTTCAGAGTGCTATCTTATTTCAACAAGCTATGTTTGGCTTGGTTTGTTATTCGTGTGCCGGTGGTCGGTGTATTTACAAGCTTTGTTGCCGAAGACATAAGGATAATTCTATTACTCAATGATGTAATATGTATAGAGAAGTTTGTTGTACTAATTCTTCGTTTACAACTCCGTTTTAAAAACTATGATTCTGTAAAGGATAACAGACTACGGGTTCTGTTTTTGTCCTTAATTAAAATATATTTAAACTGTGCCCTCGTGCCCTATTTACCCTATAGAATCTAGAGCATGGTGGCTTGTATTCATTAATTTTATCTCTCACATTACCATCATCATTACACAAACTATGTTTACACCAAAACTCGATGACCGTTCAAAGTAGATTTTTAAGCTATGCTAAGATAGCTTGAAAACTATCCATTACACCTCCATTTTATATCTCAATCTGTACCTATCACTGTACCATCACCGTACATTCCACGATCAAATTAAACCACTATCTTACTAAAAACGAAACCAGTTGTATAACCTCCGATTATAATATTTACATCATAAATCATCAGTGGCTTCCCACACGCCCAGCAGTACTTTCTACATCTGCCAGCTTCTCATAAGACCATAGCAGCTTAGAGCAGTCAACCAACAGGAGACGCTATTACCGTGTCTTCTTCTCTTGTTCAGCCAAAACACCGCCAATCATTTTAGATGACATTCATATATGTCATTGTTTGGCAGTTTTTCTAAAAATCGTTGGAAACTGCCAAAACAAAAACTACCTCCTGAACATAGTAAACCTAATTTCGATCTTTTTGTATTGGATTGTCTCTACGAAAACTAGTTTTACCTTTGTTTGTACATCAAGTTTCAGCTTGTGTTTGTCAATTTTGTCATAATGCTGTGATAGAAAATGCTTCAGTAAGCTCACTATTTGCTGTTTCCTCGCCTCTCACGTGTAAATTGATAGTTCGTTTCGCAAAGAGGTTTTTTCTCAAGGCGTTTCCGGCTGTTTAAATGCTCTAAGCCTGGCAGTATGGCGGTGAAATGCTACAACCAGCTGGACGGGACTGGCTTTCGTTTGCACGTCCAGTGTGGGACATTAATCGTTTCTCCTAACTGCATGGAAAACTACTAATATGTACAGTTGTATGTCTTCTAAAATTATATGGTGTTAGATGCTTCGTTTCACATGCTTGAGACACCTACTTTGTGCAACCGGATGAAAAGCAAGTAGCCTGTACGCTTCTGTAGGATCCTCTTATTTGTTTTGCATGGTGCGTTTCATATTTATGAGTTAAAAACAAAGAAACTCATATTTTATAGTCAGGATTGCGTTCTATTGCAACGGTTTACTGTTGCAATGCTATTATTCAGTATGATAAGGTAAGCAAATAGCATGCAAAATCGTTGCGTTATACAAATAAGCGCCCGAGGTGCATCCGTTAGACTAAAAAAACTGCAAGCATGCCTCAATAAATCGCCTCTCATATGAAATTGTAACAACAACTACTATGAGTAGCATTCGGGGACGACGTCTTTACTTTATATGCCCTCCCAGGCATGAGGGGTGTAAACACCGACTTCCAAATTCCGAGCTCCTTGTAAGAGTTGCTAACCAGCGAGGCAATTTCAGATTTCCCGATCCGGAATCAAATCCTATAGACCCCGTGCAGAATAGTCGTGAGCAGTGAAGAAAACAACAATAGGATCCGTTATAGACGTAAGTAAAGCCTTCAAAGCTTTTTCTAATATTCCCGTATAGTTTACAAGACAACCATTCATGGCAAATTCTACACAACTGTAGACACATCCTATTGTAATTCCCGCAGTTTCACACGCATCCTAATACTTCAAACTATCTGTTGGTCAAAGAATTTTCAAAAACCGGTTCAGCAGACTCCAGCCTCCTACAGCGTCACAAATATACAAACTTTACTGCTTTATAATTTTTGTATAGATAGAAGACAATGTTCCAAAGATAATAATTATGGAAAAAAGAACCTTCGAGAAACTATCATCGATTTCTTTCAATTTCTTCTTCAGATTAGAGATGTAAGCAATAAAATCAACGCTTCATTTGAAACAAAGCCACTAATTAAATTTCATATCGATGTGAGATGCGGCACCGCCGAGGAATCGAACCCGCGACCTTGATCTCTAGTGACGCGAAACTGTAATCGATGGAGCGGCAATTGTTCTTATAACGAGGAAAGATTAATCGATTTTTAAGTGAGGTGTTAAGTGATTACCTAGTTTTGTGCGAAGAAAGTTTTTAATTGATATGGATTTTTGTAGGCGTAGAGTTTATATCTAACAAAATTGGGAAATAATAAACTATTAATAATAACTTAATAAACACCAAATGTTGTCTAGCAGAGCGTAGCTAAAAACAATAGTAAGCATAACTTAGTTCATTTTATATAATAAAACTTAAAAGTAATTAATTAATAAAACACAGTATCGATACTTACAATACGTAAACGAGACAAATCCAAAATATTCAAAATTAGAATCCAATCACTACACTCGAATTCAGTCCACAGAGCACAAATAAAAAAAATAAGACGGTCAAAAAAGTTTGTTATTAATTTGAATAATTCAAATTTGGAACGTGAGCCGAAGCGCGCGTGCGGTGTGCGCGGGAGTTACCTCGCGAGTACCGAGTGCCCAAGCTTCGGCTTGACGGATGCAAGCGTGAAAGCTTTGGGACCCATTCATGCGACACTGAAGAATTTATCCCATTGTCTCGATAGATTATTTATAAATCTTCCAAAGTGATATCACTGCGGCATTGTGTCAGAATATTTTGGGAACAACACTATTGTTCTTAAATGTAGTGTTTGTATTGCTTGGTGATGCGACAATCAGAATTAGGTGTTGGTTTGAGTCATGGCAAGAAATTCACCTGTCATGACAACATTTCAATTTCGATCATAGGTGTGTACCGATATTTATTATTATTTCTTCTTGTGTTGGACAGCAGTTTAAGGTGTGTACCGATATTTATTATTATTTCTTCTTGTGTTGGACAGCAGTTTAAATCATTAAAAAAACTGATTCGCCTGAGTCTCGCGTAAAATCGTACAACATAAAAATTTTGCTTTGATACTATTCCGCTGCTATTTTACACACGTTTGTAACTCAAATTATTTATGTTAGTACAGTCAACTTCAGGTCAGTGGTAACAGTTTTATAGGAAAATCGTACTTATTACTATTGAGTTAAGGTGCATGACAGTTACCACTGATGTGCGGTCGGCGGTACATAATTGTTATTTAAGATTGTATATTAACTTACAGCATGCCGGTATATGAAATTATCCCCAGAGAGTTGATAGTTACATATTTGTTTTGCAAATTAGTTGAAATCAAAACATAAACACGTCAGACATATTGTAAACAAGATGTTGTCGGTATTTACTAACGAAAATAACAATACTATTTTCAAAGAAAGAAAGTAAATAGATTGTATGTTTACGTCTTACTGCTGACATACAGCATACCACCATCCGCTAGCGACAGGTGGTCTCGGCTTCGGCGGCAGTTTCCCATGCGCTCAGCTCAGACATGATTTATTAAACACTATCTTGCCGCGGGTTCGATTACCGGCCCACTAGTGTACTGACAATGAGTAGCATTTTGTTATTACCCCTAATTTGAAAGCAGTACTGAACCGACTCCAAATTGGTAGATCAGACTCAAGCCGATAAACCAAAGTTAAAGTAGTGTTTTTATTTCAAATAGGTTCTTATGAAACGTGACACCAATAATTTTCTTAAGGGATCCTCTTTCTGGGGAACTAATACGTCCATAGTGACTCGGTTACATTAGTGACGGTAGAGAATGTATAGAAGCAAATATGGCCAGGATACTGACTAATGAAGGAAGGTATAAGAAAAAACTGATACATTTGTATGTACAATTTCTTCCTCACAATGTGTCCATCAGAACATCAAAACAGCAACATTGAATTCCTGTCATTGTAATGATCAAAGAATGCAATGTTTGTTTGTTGTAGCTGTTGCTTTCAATATGAATAACTATTATTAAAACATTGTGTTCGAATCTGGTTAAATGAATATACATTGAATTCTCCGCGCTTCTCTGAGTGTGTTTCATCACGACAAAGTTAGCAAGTTGAACTTGGCTATCTCAATACTCCTTTGTGACACTGAAAATCATCAAATGATCCAGTTGGTAGAACGGGAGGGAGTATTTATTTATTTATTTATAATACTTTTTGCATAAATAGTAGTACAATGGCGGACTTAACGCCTTAGGCGTTTTCTCCCAGTCTACCTTTGGGTGGTGGGGAAATAGCAGTGGTAGGTGCAGTTTTTATTATTTAATTTTATTATTTAAAGAAATTGAAATACTTACACTTCCTTCTCTTTACATTCTTGAAAATATAATGTTCGTACGCAAAAACTTAAATCAATTTATTGTTAAAAGTGATATACATTCGATTAATACAAGAAACAAGCACAAACTAGTAGTTCCGAGATTCAGATTAACGAAATCGAATAAATCGTTTTTAGGGAACTGTGTCCGTTTTTACAACAAGCTGCCTAAGTGTGTAACCGATCTCACGGATATAAAATTTAAGAACACTGTAAAATCCACCCTCATTAAAAAAGCTTATTATAAAATTCAAGACTTCGTTGACGATAAAGATATTATATGGCGATAACTCATCTCTCCATGTGTGGCTTCCCTGGCAATTAAACGTCTTTTTCTTTTCTCTTTGGATTGTATAGATTTACTGTTTACCTTTCAGTTGCATTGTATAATTTTATCAGCTTACTATTGTTATGTAATAGAATGTTTGTGACAATATTACTTTTTAAAAGAGTGTCTATGGAGTTTCTTGCCGGCTCTTCTCCATGAGACCAACTTTTTGGAACCGTGCAACTAATTTGACGTTTCATAAGAGCCTGCAAAGGCCTATTTGAAATAAAAACAATTTGATTTTGATTTTGATTTTGATTTTGATTTTAATATAATCTACATGCAAAGAATATATGAACAATAATACATAAACATAAAATATATACATACATACATATTACATTTGCCATGAGAGACAAAGGAATAAAAAAAGAATAGAAAACAAGCTATGGTAGCGATTCATCCAATTTCTTGTGTATGTGGTCGCGTAGTTTCTTTTTAAAGGAATATCGACTGTTAACCATCCTGATTTCCAGAGGAAGCTCATTCCAGAGAAGAATGGATTTAACGAAAAAGGACGAATTAATAATGTCTGAACGGTGAGTAGGGCAGTGCAGAAGACGATTATTTGAAGAGCGAAGATTTTTGGAATGTTGAGAACATATATATTGGAAGTGAGGAGTTAAATAAGAAGGTGAAGTGGGAGAATGTAGAATAGAGAAAAGAATAGTTAATGCCCTCATCACACGTCGTTGTCTTATCGGTAGCCATTTAAGTTGCACTCGATACGCTGACACGTGATCGTACTTGCGGAGATTAAAAACGAATCGAATGCAATTGTTGAGAAGCCGATCGAGTTTATTGAGCAGATCTGCATTCAGGTCATAGTAGCAAACATTGGCAGTGCAGAAGTCGATTATTGGAAAGACTAAGGTTTCCATAAGCGTCTCCTTAACCTTGAACGGGAGAAAAATTTTCAAGCGATAGAGGAACCGTAGCGTGCAATCATACTTTTATAGAATAAAATCCACGTCTGGCTCTGAATTTATGGAGCTTTTTGTGCAAACGGGACTAAGCTAAGCCCTGGTCTGATTCTTGCAGCTTGGTAAGGGATGAATTGCTTTTTCCCTCTATCCAAATATACACAACCGCTCATACCATAGTGTCTCAACTAAGCCTTACGCCATAAATTCTTCAGTGAAAATATTTTGAAGTTTGAACAACCTCAATATGTCCAGTTAAACGAAGCATGAAACATTAACATTATATAACAAAATAATTTGTAACGACCTCTGCACAAGGTCACTGGAGCATTGAAGTTAATTAGTAACTTATAATAATGACTGCGTGTAAAGTGCTCGTACATCAACACTCTAGCTTCCGTGATCCGGTGCTCGAAATATATGACTTATGGTGAATTTTTTTAACCTATCTGTTGATTTGCGATAAGAGATTTAATTGTAACATAAGCCCCTCGCAAGTCATGTCAACGTCCTATTCCTAGGTATTATAGAGGGATACCGAATCGTTTGTGCTGTTGACAGCTGTCCATTTTCAAGGGAAATTAGCATTTTTATACTGATTGCCAGGACTGTTAATTGCACCAAAGAATGACCAAACCGCACGTTATTCATATTATACGTGGAGTACTCTATGACTTTATATGTATTTATATCCATGTCAGTCGTGGAGGAATCCAAAACGTATGTGTTCTTAAAGAAACTATACGGGACAAACAGAGTCGTTCCGTTTGAACCATTGATATTGTCACACATTTCATCCTCTTTCATTGAACATACAACCTCCCTCCTCCCATCAGACATCACCACAGCGTGAATTTGCTTCTAATGTGAATATAAAAGGCGTATTACTCCGAGATTACATGCAACGTGATAATGCACCGTGAACGAGCTGCTCTGTGGGAATGCTGCATATCTTCATGCCGATGCACTTCTGGGGAAAACTATTATAAGAGATGACAGGAACGCTATGGTTCTTGTACTTGACATGTGTTTCAATGAAACGGTTTTATCTTGATTATACGCTTAAGGCTGAAATGCAGTGCCTATTTTATTTACATAAAAAGGTCGATGAAGTATGGGTATGTGTATTGTGTAGCAATCACTATATTGTAGCCTTCCATAAAATGTAAGCATCCCACTTATTGCAAACTAGCTACCAAAAGCGGTTTCAGCCGCATCCCATAAGATCTATTCCCCGATAAATCGAATTCTTGACACTGAAAAAAGATTTCAGATCAGTTCACGTTTAAAGAAACTAGCTCTTCAGCTATATAATATAGAACAGTCCAACATAGCAACAAGCTGTTCGCATCATCATCAGCTTCATAAAACTGTTAGCCATTCAAAGCCATTCAAAAGCTAATAATGCACCAAGTATATACTTCTTAGCTTCCATATTTAACAATAACGATTGTTTATAAGTGGGTCAACGTCACTGTGAATGAACATATTCTCTTTCTTATAAAAAGTAATGCGTTTTAAATCGACCAAAATTTAATAGCATCCTAGCACAGTAGGTCAAAAAGCTTGTATTATATCACATGAAAAGTACAAGGCATTTTCACCTTTACGTCTATCAGTAGTAAGGTTTATAATATGTTGGCTATATCTGTCAAGTACAGTGTGAAATTGTGTAACTTTCGGAAATGTGGTGTTAATGGCTAGCCGCAACACACTTGACCGCTGTCATATTTTTCTAGTTACTTGAATACATCCGTTTTATACGATTTTAATTTTGTTACGTGTTTTCAATCTTCAATTTCTGTCATGATAAAAAGCCTACACAACAAAACTGTCCAATTTACTTATACCATCTTACCTTTATACCTCACCTTACTAGAGTTTAGATAGAGTTTACATAGACAAAGTGTAAATTGCCACTAAAACAACATTTTTTTTTAATCCTAAACCCCGGTCCCCTCCATTAATTTTGGGGTGACGAGTATCCTGTTAAACACCAATTCATCCTCCACTATTTACCCACAATTCGTTAGTTTTTTGTGAGTAACCGGACATGACAATCCTACAAGCACATAGACAGGAAACCCTTGTTCAGCTCACTGAACGAATCGATTTACTAACAAAAAGACGATCTGTTTGTCTGTATCACTCATGGAGAACAAAATGACAAGCGGAGGTGCCATAACGAAAAATCTCCTAAGAAAGTAGCGCGCCAAAATGTGGGCGTTAAGGGATCAAGGAACGTTATTGTCTTCGCCCTTATACGCTTTCTATGTACCCAACCATTTTTTGAAATAACAAAAATCATTGTCAGATGTCTCAATAAACCTGAATGCCTCGTTAGTTCACTTGTACTTGATCGTTTTGGCCATGCCTACCGTATACCTATTTAACCTAGAAGAAGGCACCTGACCTACCTGCATTACGGCATCTCCGCTCATCTTTCCTTGCTCCGTGGTATCACTAGACACGGATAATTTACTTTTACATCAGTAGGTAACGTTGTGAGAGTATTGTACCGGGGACTTAGTGCAACGGAAGTGCAATGATCTCTAGGCAATAAGTGAAGGAAAAAAGGAGAAACTATCTATTAGGTATTATATCTAGAAAAGTTATCTATTAGGTTCGAGTACTGTGTAATTAATTTTATAGTTAAGTGCGGGCCGGATAATGATTTAAATATAGAAATTCTGAAATGTGAGTAGCTTAAGCTATACTATACTATCTAGCCAATCCACGAAAATAAATAGAAAATTAAAAGTTTCAAGAAGCCTTCATTCCTGTAAACCTCATCAAGATTTCAACATTATGTTATTATACCACTATTTTGTCCCACACCAACTCGGTAAATATTTTTTCCTCAAAGACATCACTGCCTGATTAAACATAAGTACACAAAATGCCCATTTTACCACCTCAAGAGCAATAATTTGTGCCCAACTGCCATGCACATAGCAATATAATAAATCAAACCATGCATAGCAATAAGCTGCCCTAGTAATGACTACCTACGGTTAATTAAACCAGGCATAATTTCACACGACCAGTCCAGAAAGTGACAGTAGCTCTATAACCACAGGGCGGAAGTTCATCGACATCCCATGTCGATACGCAACACAATCGACATCTTTTCCCAGCACTCTCTCACAAACATTGTTGGCACTTGAGATTATCTACAACAAGGCATGGTATGTAAATAAGCGTTTATTAACAAGTCTGATGTCTTGATATGTTTTTATCCGACTCACGATAAAGGTACTGTTTTTAAATCAAAAGATTCGAAGACAACATTATCTTTGTTCTTGTTCAGCTAGAAACTAGTTCTATTATTGTACCTAAGTATATGGGTAGAGAGAGGAAAAGAGTAAAGTTTCCCATATTCATTATGCAGTACGAATTCTCTCAATACCTCTATAGACTCCAGGAGATACAATGAAAACTTCGTTCATTAAAGTTTTTTAAGGCTACACGACACCGTTAGGTTACATGGCAAACCGCAGACACACTAACATTTACCAAACCCCATTACATAAAATCCGCCATATTTTTTTATTTTTATTACTAAATAATTAACTTATAACTTAAAACCATTAGATAACGTAATTGACACTGCAATCACCAGGACAGCCGTGTGTAGACTAGCCTCAGATATTATCTAACCGACAACTTTCCTACAAAAATACTGAGTCCGTCATTACGTCATCACACGGGTTAATGCTGTTAATTCTATTGGTTTAGTGAAGGTTCCGTATACTTACAATACTAGTATCTATAGTGTTAAGTTCTGAAACTATTTGGGACACAATGTAGGAGATTTCTCAATTTTACGCCAGTTTTCTTTTGGTCCTCTAATGCCTAGTTGGCTCTTACTCACGCTGATGACACTGACTGAGAAGTAAAACATTTTATCGAGACACAAACTGCTTGTTTGCAGTTATTGTCAATATTGCCCAAAAATAAAATAAATATGCACTCAAATGGTCCTTGTAATGTATTTTAATGGTCTTTAACTTAGTTCAAGACAAACCAACTCTTCAGCTTCGCAAATATATTTTATGTACTCTTGAGCTATCAACAAGTTATTTCTTACCCAATAGTGCTAACTGAACCCCAAATCCATCAGTCAAACAAGTGTTCAGTCACGCACGCGCGTCTCCGTCGCCGCGCCCGCGCTCTCGGCACTTTCAAGAGATGCGCGATTACGGCATTAGTACTCTAAACAATTATTATGCTTTGTTTACACCGTAATCTGTAGGACGTGGAAATATTTATTAGTATAGAAACTTATAAATGTAGGTACAGGTGATTTATGTTGTACGTGGTAACATTAGCAAATCATTATTTTTAAAATTGTAGGGTTGCGTCAAAGATCTAAAAAAATATGTTGAATATTCTTTTAATACTTTATTTTAAATATAAAAAAAAACCTACACATAAAACCCTATATCAATCAATATATCAAGTCTCCTGAAAATTCTAGTAAAAATCCATAAATGTTAGCAATTAAGCCCAGATTTGACTTCAGGGTTGAACAAAGTTATTTAACTGAAATTAAATAACTTTATGTGACCCGAACGCTCCGATCGATACATAATAAATCAATAGATAAGGAGTATTATACCCAACAATTTGGTCATAGAATGAATGAAAGCATGTCTGCATTATGCAATGAATGACGAATGTACAAGTGAATGGTGACCGATTGAATGAACAGAAACTGTCGCAGACTGTCTCGTAGTCTCGATGACTAATGATAGACGATTATGTAGATGTGGCTAGTATTAACATGATGGCTGAATGTTAATCAATTAGTTTACATTTTAAAAATATTGTTTTCCTAGAACTTCTTTATTAAATCTAGAAATATAAGATTAATCATCAATTTATATTGGATCATTAATCTCACCTGTCTTTCGAATTTGGCAGTCGTTGCCGGTAGTCAGAAGGCACAAAGTTTGAAAACCAATCTCTGTGAGGGATATCGGATTGCCCAGGTAACTGGCTGTCACCAACTGGCACTCAGCTGCATCCGTTTAGATTGGAAGCCGGTCGGAGACGGACCGAAAATAGTTGGGAAAAAGCTAGACAGATGACATGAAAAGCTTAGGCAGATGAAATGACCACCGGCATGAATATCCATTAGGTACAGATACTCCCAGATGAAGATAAAGTCATTAATCACTTGCCGACAGCTATTTCCAAGTGTTCCCTCACCTGACAGGCGCACTATCTAATAGATAAACATCTGTACATCTGTAACATCGGTGAGTTGCTGAACCCAGGTTCAGTCAGTCTGATGACTTATGAATAATTTTAGTTACGTCATTACATATTGACATGTGTTTTAGCAACTATGAGACTGACACTCCCTCCTGCATTCTTTTTAACCCCCGACGCAAAAACGACGGGGTGTTATAAGCTTGACGTGTCTGTGTGTGTGTGTGTGTGTGTGTGTGTGTGTGTATGAGGCATCGTAGCTCCCAAACGGATGATCCGATTGTAATGCGGTTTTTTTTTTTGTTTGAAAGGAATGTCATTCGGGAGTGTTCTTAGCTATGTTTGGTGGAAATCGGTTCAGGTCTTCAAGGTCATCAGCTCGTTTGTTAGGTGTGATAGGAATGTTACACGCTCCAGTAACTTGCAAGTATATGTAGGATCTGAAATTTGAAATACTAATGTCTTCTGGAACCACTGAGCTGGTCTGCTGTTAGGACACGAAGATAGGAGACGTAACCCTGAACTGCTTCTTAGTAAACCCATCGAGTTTGGGCTCGTTAAATTTGTCTTGACGAGTTCTCTTCATGTTTCTGATTGACGAGAACCTGATGCTGGAAATGGGATGTGGCGGATGAAACCCTGGAATGCCGGAATGAAACGGATAAACCGATTTATATTTTTGCTGAAAATCTAGAATGACCAAAGGTTAATCTTTGTTGTTTCTCAATCTGTGCAATTCTCCCAGAGCCAGTTTGTCATGAGGATTGTTAAGCAGCTTCTTTTGGCCGAGATCGCATATAGCGACCCCAGATTAAAATAAAAGAAATTAAATGAAAGAAGGAAAAATTAAGGAGTTCCTTCAAAAAGCATGAAATAAAATAAAATTATAAATTTAAAAAAACCCCCGACCCAAAAAAAGCACGCAATTATTATGGCAAAAGGTTAAAAACGCTAAACCCTGTAAAAAGCAAAAAATAACTTTTAACACTACGTAAGTACCAACTAAAGCATGTCAGACTAAACTAAATTTTGACGTGTCGGGGGACCGCTTTTTACCTTTAGAAATACTTACATAAATCAAATGATACCTACCTAATTACAACATTCGTATAAAAAAAAACACGTGTCTATACAAAATTATAAAAAAAGTTATAAGAAGTATATGTAATGTAGTAGTATATAATTACTTCTAACGTTAGGCTAATAAATAAGAGCGGTCCCCCGACACGACAAAATTTAGTTTAGTCTGACATGCTTTAGTTGGTACTTACGTAGTGTTAAAAGTTATTTTTTGCTTTTTATAGAGTTTAGCGTTTTTAACCTTTTGCCATAATAATTGTGTGCTTTTTTTGGGTCGGGGGTTTTTTTTAATTTATAATTTTATTTTTTTATAAAAATATAGAACGAGATAGGCAAGAATTGATGAAAACATACTTTGCTGTATCTAAATGGACTATTGGCCTGTAGCTGAGCACCCTTATCGGTGCAATATCTATTCATTATTCAGAGAAAACGAATTGATAAACTGCCAATGTGCTCAGAAATTGGTAAAGGCCCCGCAAGTCAGGAAAAGCTAAATGATTATTTAAAATATTGTATTCATAGACATTTTTTGTGACTGGAGTGACAACATGTTAATTTATTATGTAGGCTATTATCCTGTCTTATCCACTATTATCCACAAGCCATCAGATGTTTTTGCCAAGCTCTTACTCAAGCTTTATGCCATGTATTCCCCATAAGCCGAAGTCACAAAAACCTTGTACCGGTCTCGGAAGCTGGCGACTTTATCGCGAATCAATCACCTTTCACCGACTCCCAAGCATTTATTATTATAATTAATTGTCGCGTCTGTCTGTGTGTGTCAACTTTCACTAGCACTTGTTTTATCTTTTGTCTTCGATTGGCCGGTGGTTGGCGACGAAATATTGCCAGTTCATCTTGTATGTTTATGCCTATGAATCTTCACTATAAATGGATATACAAAAACATTGTTCTAGTATCATCTCCCAAACCTTTTCCCAACTATGTTGGGGTTGGCTTCCAGCCTACCGGATGCAGCTGAGTACCAGTGTTTTACATGGAACGAATGCCTATCTGACCTCCACAACCCCGTTAACCGGGGAACCAAATAATCCTTTGTTAGACTGGTGTCAGACTTACTGGATACTAAGTACCCGTAACGACTGCCAAGGATGTTATATGACAACCGATAATGTTGTCTAACAGTAATCTGTGGATAAAAACTGCATTATCAATAACGGTGACAAAAAAAGTTCGCATGTTTTCAAAGATAGATTTTCAAACATTAGCAAGGAAGCTGAACATAACGTATGATGTCGTGCAAACAAAGTCTAGAACTAACATGTAACTACTAGCAATTGGTATGAGGGAACAAGTCACGCTTTCGTTACGCATTCGGCAGCTACACCCGGCAATAATCTGCTAGTTAGCAAAAATATATAAATACTCTTACGTCAAAAGTGTAAATCTTCTTGCGTAACAGAAATTTGGCGGATCAAATTGTTAACTGGGATTATATTTGCAAAAGCGCGTATAGCTCAATACATTGATTCAATAAATATTTCTTGTCGAGTTTACTTCAATTGCGTTATGGCTTTATGACATTATTGTAATTAAATGTTAAGTACTAAATGGTAGGCCATTAAGTACCTATATTGACGACTTGAAGTATAATTAATTAAAAGCAGTCCAAGAGTCTCGCTTATTACCTTCGCGTATCATGATGTAATACGTATGATATAAATAAGTAATGTCTTTTAAAGGAAATTAGTTTTCAACACATTTTTTTTTGTAGATACTTACTTACACACTTCTGTATTACAGTATTTTTGTTACCTTTCTTCTTTAGTTAATCAATCATAATGAACTGCAGATTACATTACAAATTATTTGAGTGTTTGTTCGTCCGTGGGATCCACGTAGGCCTTTCACATCACATGGCTGTGTAATTACATAAAAACTGACGCCACAGCTGTCATGTCTCGGTTTGTATGATATATCAGATATTATATAGGTAGGGATGTTTACAATTGCGTGGGGGGGGCAGTCATGAGTTAATTGTTTAATTTCATGATGAATTTTATGCAGATCATAAATGCTTAGATCAAAATGTTTGACACAATGCTATTTGGATTGATACTTTGTTAAAACGCACCCCAAATTCATTGTTCTACGTGAAAAGCAAATCAGCCAGGGAAAGAATCAGAACGAATATGTAGGTAATGCCATAGTAAAAATTCGTTTCAAGCATTCGTCTAGAATCATCCCGCATCCTATCGCTTGCGGACTTCGCTTCATCTCTAAAAGTTTAACCTACATAATTTCATTTATCATGTTCTTTTATTTCCATCAGCAGTTCTAATAGGACAGCTACTCACCACCTCTCAATGTCAAGTTGGTCACACCAGCAATACTGTTGAACACAGGCGGTGCCGCGGTAATTAAGTTGTCAGTATCCGTCACTGTCATGACGCGGCTGCTATTGTCGAGATGTAAAGCTGGTGATTGGTTGATGATGACTGGGACAGTGTAAACTGTTTGTCATTACTACTAGCTTGTTTGTCATGAAGGGATAAGTATAGGTGTGCCGGCATGTCATTACATGTACAATACTGCTGTTGGAGTTAGTAGGAGTGATACATAATTATAAGTGACATACATTATTTTAGTATCATGGTCATAATAGCAAATAGGGTGAATAATAAAGAAAATCTTTCTCGAACTGTTTTCTAAGTCCGTAGATCCTTGCACACCCTTTACTCCCTGACTGTTTCCTATTTTAGTAGCCTTACTAAGTAATTTGTGCGGATATTATTACTCATTCTATTTAGGGTCTTTTCATATGAAGAAGACTGAAGATAGAAGCTTACTGTAAAGCCACTTATCTTCGTACGCATATCGACAGTTTTGAACAAAGCAAATGTCAACGAACTTCGTACAAAACGTTCCTCATTCCATAACCAATACAACGAGCGTAAATAAACGCTAATTGGAAATCGATAATCTAAAAAACTTAGCGCTAACACTAACTCGATTGCTAATTGATTAAGAGAATCAATTATAACGATTATATTCACGATAATCGATTTCTTTTCAGCAATTTACACATTCGTTCGATACATTACGTTTTGGATGAGTACGCACTAGTCTGGTAAAGTTATGCATTGATTACAGATTAGGTATTACGAGTATTTGTACAAAGATTGAACTCGTACTCATTTTTTTTTATTTCAAATAAGCCTATGAAAGCTCTTTCGAAACGTCAAAGTTAGGTGCACGGTTCCAAAGAGTTGGTCTCATGGAGAAGAACCGTCAAGAAACTCCATGGACACTCTTTTTAAAAGAAAATAAAATTTACATATTTCATACAGTTGTTACAAGTTTAGATTGTTTTACTTTTAGCTGAATTGCTGGTTATTCATTAACTTATTCATAGGGTGGGAAAGGTTTTACTCCGGCTCACATCCAACGTCATGAAGACTTCTTAAACGATGGTTCGCTATCAAAACTCCTTAATGAGCAATTGCTTAGTGAATCAATTGCTGCTTTGAAAATACTAACGGATTTTTGTTACTTTTGAGGTTCTTTGTATATTTGATGTGAACGAAGATGACTTAATACAACGACAACATATTGAATAGAAAGCAAGAGTTTCGTAAGAGCTCTTCAATACCCATAAATTATTATAAAAGGACTCTTGACATTCTACTGACAAGATTGTGGACAAGTATACAAGATGACTCATGCGCAATTAGCCAACACTTGTAGGTGCTATTCTTCCAAAATTTTATGAAAGTTAATTTTTGGTTATGTAATTAGTTAAGAAATGACGACAAATTCGATATTATTGATCTTTGATTTGTATTTAATCCAAATGAAAGTTTTCTTTTTTATTCTATTAAAATCCAAATACATAACTTAGTTTGAAGCTTAAACGTTTTCAAAAGAAGCTTTCTCACTTTATCCAATCCCCCCGTTCTGACAACGCCAGGAAATCCATTTAAATCAAACGTGGTAATTTACATCGTACTTAGTCTGCGAAGGCAGTAAAGGAGGATTATAATTAGCTATCAGTGATGATGATCTGCCAAATGCTACCAACTGCTTACCTCCAAAATCCACTTTATCACGTACTCAATGCGTGTCCATGTTGCATGTCCCGCTAACATCGCGTGCAGTTCGCATCTGCATAACAGAGCTGCATCAGATACTAGCGGTGACACTTTACACGGACTGTGCACTGTACTGTCAGTAGCCACTGACAGGCAGGTACGAGGTGTACTGAACTTAGAATGTGTGTAGATAAGCCGCTAATTGTGATGAGATGAGAAGCAACGAGAACAAGGAACAAACAAACTCGGCCACAACTGTCAACAGATAGGCGCGAAAATCTCATAAATATGGAACAGTTTTCCATACAGTTTCCACCAATAAATAGAGAAATGAAAATGATTTACCTGATACAATTATGTAACAGAAAGAAACCAAAAGGGTTGCTAGTAGTAGAGATATAATTATTTCAAACTTCCAACTAAGTCTGTATCCTGAAAAATTATAATCTGAGCTTTTAGCTAATCTAGTGTTGTAAGCTGGAAACAGGCAGTTTTCATCGCCAGAACTCATATCATAATCACAATATGTTAAGTTCATCCCACGCCCAACATTCTGTCTCACAAGTACTAATGTACTTTCGAACTCAGTCTGGCGCTAGTTGACACTGCGCAGGTAAAAGCCAGAGCTATTACCTAATTGATTGCATAACTCTTTACTCATTACATCTTATTTGTTGTAAGATTGGACAAGTGTAGTGTTTGTCCTGCTTTTAGTGGTAGATAATGGTGTTCTTTAGGTGAATATGTAATATGCCAGCCTTATGAGGAGTTGGCAATTAAAGATGTGATGTTGTTGTTTACCTATGTTGAATATTGATTTTTTTGGCTTTCTGATGCATTGACTTGGTACATTGACATTGGTTGGACTTGGTGACTGATAGGCAACCACTAAAAAGAATGCTATATTGTATTGTTGCTGACAGGCCTTGGTGAACTCTAAATAAAAATTACAAATTATATGGAGACTCTCACTGATTAAAACTCATCCAGCATTACTTGATGAACCTACCTTTTGGTTCTCATAGCCACCGTTTCGAAGTAGGTACCTAAATCATGTATTTGTTATCTCTTATTTATTTGTCTAACGCTTATTACGAACCCATTGTATTCCTATCCTAACATCGGTCCCGCTTGTGGCACCGAACCGTTTAACGTCGCACGCGCACCTCGCATCACTCATGTATCGTGTCGCGATCACTTACCGATTTATCATAAGTGGCCTTAATAGACGCCACAGCTGTCACATTGGCTTCATTGACATTATTTATGTTTATATCAAGACGGCTTCTGTACCTACTATTATTTAGGAATCTTTTTTCGGTTTCAGTCGGTACTCAGCTACTTACATCCAGATAGACATAATTGAATTTAGTGAATTACTCAATGAAAACAACATACCTACTTACTTAGCAATACTTCTACACCTCTGTTTATTTATTTATCAACAAAAACGGCCGGTACCCAATTACATTAGATTTCCTTTTTAAAAAGCATTCACATCCATTTCTTACAGTGCTTGAAACACCGTCAGTATCGTCTTCCAATCGTTCGCATACGAATCAGTCTGCAAAGTCAAACTTTGCGTTTATGTTGCTAATTAGACGCGCAAAATGATAGTGATGGATGAAGGAGTGAAGATAAAAATTATACAATTATGTTCATTCAGCTGCATAGTACTTCCAAAATTCTGGTCTCTCAAGTATGTTACATCATATAAAACGAGTTTCTCTATAACTAAGCTTGTTTGACAAAGTGACAAAATTTTAACTTTCTAAATAAGTACCTACCTACCTATAGTAAATCGATCATAGTTATTTATTAAATGAGACAGTTTACATTGCAGCTGTGAATTTAAGTTTCTTTTTGAAATTACTAGTTTAAATGATAGTCATGAATGCAATGCACACAGATCATCATACAAGGTCAACAAATATGGTGTTCCACAAGGGAGCGTTCTAGGCCCCTTGTTATTCTTACTATACATTAATGACTTACCAAATTCAATAAATTGTCAAAGTGTTTTATTTGCAGACGACATATCCATAATAGTACCGTTTAAGGATAAAGAGACAACTCACGAAATTCAGATAAGTAACGAAGTAAAATCAGTGTTAAGGTGGTTAAACGCAAACAAATTAAAAGTAAATCTTTCAAAAACAAAATTCATAAAATTTGGCACATGTAAAAGTAAACAGTTTGATAACAAAGCTATTAAGATAAATATAGAAAATGACAAGATAGAAGAAGCTGAAAGTATAAAATTTTTAGGTATGATTTTGGATAGTCTTTGTAACTGGAAACAACATATAAATGAGGTTAGTGTCAAATTAAGCAAATTTGTCTACGCCCTTAGAAAGCTCCATACCATATCTGATCAAAAAACTGCAGAAATAGCATATAGAGGCTATGTGGAATCAATCCTAAGATATGGGCTAATAATATGGGGAAATTCGACTGATGTTAGCCAAGCCTTTATTGCGCAAAAAAAATGCTTGAGAGCTATTTGTGGAGTGAGCCCACTTGAATCTTGTAAACCTTTATTTAAGAAACTAAACTTACTGACTTTGACTAGCATGTATATTCTTGAGGTATCAGTATTTGTAAAAACCACCTATGTTTTAAGCAAATAAATGTTTCTTTCTTTCTTTCTTTCTTTCTTTGATTATCAAACACTTGTAGACTTAAGTCGATGATTTGTTTGCTTTATCCAAAACTGACAGGAATTGCTTACGTAATTTTAACATGGGTTTTATTCATGAAGTCATATCTAACATTTTGCTGTTGATTTTGCCAATAACGATGTAGACTTAGGAAAATGTCCCGGTTTTCCGATGATAATTTTCATATGTGTTGGCCAGAATTTTTCTTAAAACATGGTATCTAATTCTGAAAACCTTTTGAAAAGGTTTTTTCCAAGGAACCCATAACCACCAGCTGTCTTAAACCTCTTCATTTCTCACTTTACAAACACAACTAGGTTCTCCTAAATTGGAACCGTATGATCCTAAGATTGTTTGCATACATATGCAGGCTATCTCGTCATGCACATATGAATTTCATGCACGATCATGCCCGTGGCATCTGAGGTCATCTCACCGTGCCCACAATGGCGCGAAAGTGCATCTCAAACAAACGTAAACATTAGATGTGCACTACAGATAGTGCATCTCTCCTATGATGTATTACAAGCTTATTATAGTGTGGTTTTCTCGTACGTCCGAACTTTCAAGGAATGGATTTATTGGGATTACCTCGAATGGAATGATGGATGTTGTTAATAGTAAGTAGTTTTGTTTGACAAAACCTCCGCGATGCCTTAAGTATTTGTTTGTACTTTCTTAGGTTGACATGAACCAGTCGAGATAGTGCCAGTCCAGTGTATAGATAGTTATTATAATATTAACAGATTTATTCAGAGCAGAACCATAACATCGCTTATCAGTTCTAGCAAATAATATTTCCGCAGTAGGTCGGCGGTACTACAAGTGTGCCGTCGGCAACCATTTAAATAGAATTTCAATAATCTGAGCTATCCCCCCGCGCCGTCGATGCGTGCCTCACCCCCGCGCTCGCCCGCACGCTAATAAGTGAAAGTTTATCACTGTGATGGAAATATTAGTTTAGTGTGTGGTACAAAGTTATAAGCGAAAATGAAGGGGTTTTAGGATATTTTCTAGTTTACATTTTATGTATTCATCCTCCGAGCCTTTTTCCCAATCATGTTGGGGTCGGCTTCCAGTCTAACCGGATTCAGCTGAGTACCAGTGCTTTACAAGAAGCGACTGCCTATCTGACCTCCTCAACCCATTTACCCGGGCAACCCGATACCCCTTGGATTATATTTTATGTATTACTCTTTGAAATTTAGAAATAAGCATTACCTTTGTATTTTTTTTCCTGTCTCCTTTCTTTATCATGTGTGTGTACAAAAACTGAAAATACATTTTATTATGTAGTTACGTATATGCGTGCTGAATATCCTTAGACTTGAGACGTCTATAAAACGTTAACATTTTTCAAAAAATAAAAAAGTTAAAGTATTTAGTTACAAAAAATTTCAATCACTTATTCATTATGAGTTTAAGGTTTGGTTTAGGTAATTCACTTCATAACATCATTTATTTATTCTTTTAGAATGAAATGAAATGCTTCAAGTCGGAACTCCGCTACAGCTTATAACTTATACAATCTAATCAAATACTTGAAGTCCATTATAGGAAATATCTCCATAAGTTAGATTGCCATACATTACAAACATAATTATAGACCAAGTTGATACCAATAATATGTCGGTTCGGATAATTATTGGCTTATAATGTCGCCCCGGGGCTAATGATCGACCATTTAGTATTTCAACCCACTCGTTCACTATGGATTGAAGAATTCTGAAAATGGTCAATTGTAGAATATTCTAGGTGTTTACATTCATGCATATGTGCACTCAGGACTTATTATTACTTTATCTAAACACATTTTGTCTGACTGTAGTTCTTCAGATGGCTTGGATGAGAAACGACGAGACTGACAAATGTTACTCCACAAGTATCTTAAAAACAAACAGTTGATAGTTACCGCCTGTAACCATTTCATATGGAAAATATGAGAATATAATACAGAGTGGAAATAAAATACTCGTTCATGTAATAAAATATAAATAAAGTCTAGAGGAAAGCTAGTGTTAAAACTATACCAATCCTTTCCCCATATGAGAGTTTATGTTTTCCAATAAACCTTGATATGCGTCCCGATTGTGGGGGAAAGCCGCACACACACACACACACACATGGTGCACATACGCCATAGTTCGTGGTTCACCATCGTTCGCCATACAGCTTCATTCAACTTTCGCTTTTGTCTCGCGTGATGAGCCGAAGGATGGCTTTTTGCCATAAACATGTAAATGTATGGGTATCTATTATTGTTGTTTTTTTTTTGTAACTTTGTTTGGAAAACATGTTACATATAACTAGCTTCAGCGTTTTCACCCGCGTCCACGTCTCCTTGCTTTCCTCGTTTAATGGCCTATAAAATACACTGAAAGAATTTTTCAAATCAGCCCTGTAGTTCCAAGAAAAGAGTGCCCAAACTTTTCTAAAGTTGTAACGTTGTAATGTTGACGTCCAGCTTTTCTAAAGTTGTAGACTCTTTTGGACTCCAAACAATCAAACAAACTCTTTCGCTTTATAAAATGAGTAATAAACATGCTCTAAGCCTCATGTGAAACTTATCTCTCCTCAAATAGACAAACATATCCATCCACTATTGAATCCCCTACAAAAAGCAGGTGCTACACAGCTACAAGTAAGAGCGGCTCCTAGGAATGTGCACAACAAATGCGATGCTATTTTTATTGGCAGCACACTTAGGACCAGTCCGGCAGGGCCGCTCGGTAGAAAGCGCCTTACTTATCGATACCACGACGAGACCAAATATAAAGCGGTTTTGGGGAAAAGGGTGTGTAGACTTAATCGAAGTGCTCCTGGTAGTTCTAGATGCATCAAGGGAAAAGAAAGAAAAGCTGTAATATTATGTTACGGAACTTTTACATGATAGCCTCATGTCATGTATTTTTAAGACAATGTGAATGTGATTCAGAATTTAATTACATCAAACTCTTTTATTATGCTATGCATAGAAAATCTAGACACACGACAGTGTGTCCGCCAAGTTCGAGCAAAAAAGCGACACACCGGCCGTGGGTTATATTACACGAACCATTTCGGGCCAAATTCGACCCCCCTGTAACTCAAAATCTATTTTATTTACGCATATCAAATTTCTAGTATCTGTTGAGACCCCCTCACTTATCTAAAATACAAAATTTCATTAATATACCTATTGTAGGTCTTGAGATATTGACGTCAGAAAATCGCTATTTTTACTATACACTTATTCACTTATTCACTGACTCACTCATCAAAAACCTAGACCACTTCCAATGGTCGTATTGACTTGAAATTTGGCATGGAGGTAGGTCTTTATGTCAAGTTAAAGGGAAAAATCTGAAAATGGCCAAGTGTGAGTCGGTTTCAAAATAATGAAGGTGTTTTATACCCGGTGTAAATTTATTCCCCTAAGGAACTAAAACGAACTAAATTTATCTATATTTATATAATATATCTTCGAATGGTACAAAGGTTTGTATTTAGTCAAAGTAAAGTAAAAATCTGAAAACGGCCAAGTGTGAATTACTTTCGAAAATAACGAATGTGTAACTTTGATCCACGAACATAATATATGATAACATGTCATGTCAGTCAGTTGGTAAATCTAGTCCATTTAGTTAATCTAGTTCATTTCTTTGTAAGAAACATAGTGCATATTAAAAAATCTAAAAAATAGTATAAATGAGACATTTCTTTAACTAACTTCATCATAAGAAAAAAATAAAATAAACAACCTTACAAAAATAAATGAAATCCCACCCAAAACAAAAATGTGAAAGACTGCCAAGTTCGATAATATGGGAATGCTTCGCCTATAAAAGAAGTGAGATCTGAATAAGTACCAAGTTCCATACACATACCTCAGTTAAAAATAGTTACTTTTTAATGATGATTACTTGGCAAGTTTTAATAGAAAATTAAATACTTGATTCATTGCGTTTAGTAGGTTTATAACAAGGTGTATGAAAACTTGCCAAGTAACATCATTAAAAAAGTAACTATTTTTAACTGAGGTATGTGTATGGAACTTGGTACTTATTCAGATCTCACTTCTTTTATAGGCGAAGCATTCCCATATTATCGAACTTGGCAGTCTTTCACATTTTTGTTTTGGGTGGTATCATTTACCTATAACTATTATGCAAAAACTCAACAGGAAAAGGCTAGGCAGATAACGGGCCACATAATATGCATATTTACATTATAAATTAGCATTATTTTTACATTAAAAAGTCGTGGTGGCCTAGTGGGTAAAGGACCAATCTCTCAAGTATGAGGGCGCGGGTTCGATCCCAGGTCAGGCAAGTACCAATGCAACTTTTCTAAGTCTGTATGTACTTTCTAAGTATATCTTAGACACCATTGGCTGTGTTTCGGATGGCACGTTAAACTGTAGGTCCCGGCTGTCATTGAACATCCTTGGCAGTCGTTACGGGTAGTCAGAAGCCAGTAAGTCTGACACCAGTCTAACCAAGGGGTATCGGGTTGCCCGGGTAACTGGGTTGAGGAGGTCAGATAGGCAGTCGCTTCTTGTAAAGCACTGGTACTCAGCTGAATCCGGTTAGACTGGAAGCCGACCCCAACATGATTGGGAAAAAGGCTCGGAGGATGATGATGACATTATAAATTAGCACAAGCCCTTGATAAATATTCAGGTGAACTTAATTTTCATTAACAACGCAGTCACAAATGTCGCAATCAATGAATCAAAGATTACAATTGGTCACAAATGTGATCATAACATGCGCAGTGTCAATGTCAGCTTCCGTTCCAATTTACCCAAAAAGGATATTTTATAGCGTAAACCTACCTAAAGTTGTTTTGGATAAGCGGCGCCAATAGTGGCATGAAAATAATCATTCATTTTATATAGATTTATGGATATCCGATAAAAGATTGATTTAATAAATTACAATAATTAAACGAACTAACCTTCCACAATGTCATGAATGTACTGAATTAATAAAAACTTAGATGATATAATTAACTTTAATGGCACTGGTTTCTTTCACCAGCTATCCTACCTATAGCTCTCAATTTACTTTAGATTATCCTAATTGTCTTCACCTTAAAGTCGTAAGTTTCTCATAAAGAGTAAGACAGCATCACGTCTCAGATGTAACCTGGTGAACATGAATATTATCAGCTCCTCACATCACCGGGACTGGGTCAGCAGACCCGGAGCTCGTTCATCAGCCTGTATGTGCTGTTAGTGTAAACAATGAGGATGATATCTGAATAAATAACAACTGCGTTTAAGCATAATGTTGTGCCTGACTCGACTACCATAGCAATACGCGCGCATGTGAATTATTATCTAGCTGCGGCTAACACGAGAACGTGTGTAAATTGAATATCAAGGCGTAGGCATAGGGGCTACCAGACACGTCATGACTTAGATTGGTAGAAACTAAGGATATGCATTGGTAGCTGATACCTACGATTAGAATTTTTAAAGGTAAATAAAACACCCAAGAAACACTGATATGATATTTTAATGTTTTGCTGTATCTTCACGTATATAATTATCTACCCGTGTAGTCTTACTTTGAACAACAGTAACAAACGTGTAAGTGACAACGTCCTCGTGTACCACGGTACAGGACATTGTCTACACTATCTATTTACAACTTACATCTAACTTATCCTTACATACTAGGGAAAGACAAGAGGACAGGAACAGAGCAGATTCATGCTAATTTCGGACATATAATTATGCTAAGCGTTTTCCCGGCTTTGAATGCAGCGATATAAACTAGAAAATGGTACAAAAATAGTCTATAAGCAACGCTTCAGGAGCGAGTCTCCTGAAGCGTTGCTAGCGCTCGGGCGGAGACGGGTGGCGGCGGCGGGCGGGCGCTGCGCCCGCGGGCCCGGGGCTCCCTCAGTCGCCTCTTACGACTTGCGCGGGACGAGAAGCAGCTGATCCTTCTATGTTTTTCTCTCATTCCCAGACCAGCATGGAAAATACCTGCGTCACGTACACTAACATGCGTACACCGAACTAAATTCACATTGTTGATTTCGTAGCGTGTAGCATGCTATTGTACGTGACCTGTGTAGAGGGGGTAATACTCGTGATGGACTTTATTACCCCAAGGAAGCTCTCCAGAGAGTGATTATGTTGTTTTTTGATAAAGATACAAGACCTCATCATATCCATCATATAACGAGGCTTGTAGTTCGCGACCGTGGTCACACAAGTGTTGAGTAGAGCAACTGTTCTGATCAGGAATCATTCGCTGACAGTGATGGTGAGCTGCTTGCTCCTGTTGTTCTCGAAGCGGTCCATGGTCTTGATGTCCATGATCATAGTGAGCGAGATGCCCAGCCCGACCAGCATGATGAACGACACCATGATGCCTGACCTGCAAACAAAACAAATATTACTCAATCTGCTGACTCTAGAAAATAACCAATATAAGTTTAGGACAGTAGCTACTTACCAGATTGGTACAGTTGTGAAACCGATGCAGTCGAAAGCATCAGCGAACTTCTCCGTGCTGTCCATGAACATTTGCATCTGAAAACATTCAAAAGAAGTTATAAGTCTCAGTGTGAAGAGATAAAAAACATTTGAAGACTGTTATTGTTGACTTGTTGTTACCTGAACATCCGGCAACACTAGCGTAGCGTCTTCGGAAGAGTAGACCAGCGGCAGTGAGCAGTGGTAAGACTTGCCGAGCACCGCGGATGGAGCGTCTGGTGGAGAAGGCGCCTTCAGGCTGATGCCAGTCGTCTCCAAGCCGAAGCGAACCTCCACGCCTACCGCCGTCCACCACCCACCTGATTGCTTGAAACTGAACTCCAGAGTTATCTGAAAGAATAACCAAACCAGTTATTTTTCACTATTAAAAGTTTATGAATGGAGTTGCTTGTATATTTGTCTGTCATTACCTTATCCCTGCTGTCTCCATCGACGAACCGCACGACCATGATGGTGTAGAGGCGAGTGGGCTTGATGGTGGGCTCGCCGACCGGCGTGCTGAGTCGGATGGTGGTGCCGTTCGTGCGCCGCAGCTCCGGCCAGCCTGACGAGTACAGGAGCGCTCCTTTGCCGGGAGGACCTGGGAAAACACATACAATAACAAGGGAACACTGGTAGCTACGTAAAGTTCCAGGCTATTTGAGTTTCATCCTTACCTGTAGCGTTATAAAGTGCAAACTTCTGCATGACCTTGGAAGGTCTCTCGTCTTCAGGAGAGGTGGTCGATGAGGCGGACTCGTTCTGCGCTTGGCGTCGAACCCTCGCCCATGGCTCGCCGTCGATGTAGTCAGCTGATTGGCTCTGAGATACCGAGTTACCTGTAACGTTGGAATATAAGGGTGATATCATGTTGTGCAGATGATAAAATAAAGTCAGTTTCAGTATCTGGTGTCAAATGCTGTTATTTTCATAAGTTCTCTATAAGTGTGTGACATTATATGTTTGAGTGAATGTCTCATTTACATTTCCCACGCATGTTATGAAAAAAAGTGACCATTATGATTATTTGTCAATTATTTTGTTTTTTTTTTTTTCTTTGCATGAAGAGAAACTTGTTGAAAACGTTGTACAATGTATATATGTGTATACATACCTAGGATGCCGAGCACCCTGCCGGTGCCGTAGATGTCCTGCAGGCGCGCGAAGGTCTCCGTCATCTGCGCGTCGCGCTCCGACCACGGCCCCTGCAGCGTCAGCACCTGTGGGTGAAGGGGGGGAGGGGTGTCCCGTAAACCAACGACAACCTTGCCTTGCTGGAGGACAACCCCTCACCGACCAAATAGCTCGAAGCCACCGCGACAAACTTGTTAACTATCGAGATATACTTTCCAAAAAAAAAACTATTTTGTAAATATATGACTTTATTACCAGCGCCAACTGCCTTAAAGTACGATATTCACAAGGGAAGTGATATATCCCGATCATTAAGCAGCTCACTAAGGTCACTCCTCACCATTTCGTTCGGTTATCAGTCCGCCCTTTGGCAACGTCCAAGGTCATCGTTGGTTTAAGGAACACCCCAATATAATATTTTTTTAATCATATTGGATTCCCTACGTTAAACTAATACAGGAAAAGATATTAAAAATAATTAATAATAGATACAAATTGATCTTAAAGACTAAGTTATAGTAACAAATTAGGTAAGTACTTAATTAAAGTTATGGCTCTGTATAGGTAATACTCATAGAAAGTAGAATCAATTCAGTACTCGTAGTAATACAATATCTCAGTGTACCAAGGAGGTAAATCTTTCATTGAACATTGTCAGCATTTGCAGCAAGTGTTCCCTTGGCTGTTGGACTGTCCTATCATATATACATAAGTAGTAAGTAGTGTATGTAGGAGCGGCACCCACCTGCGTCTCGTTGCTGATGTAGTCGGGGTGCACGTCGAGGAAGTCCTGCGGCAGCACCAGCGTGCTCTGCCGCTCCAGCATCTTCCTCAGGCGCGGGAAGTAGCCGCTCGACAGCGGCACCGAGTCCTGGTTGTTGAACACCACGATGGCCGCCTGCTCGCCGTAGATGCGCATCAGCTCATCCTGGTCTAAATACTTCAACGCGGGGCGCTTGTATTTCTCTAAGGACTTGGGGCCGAAGAAGAGGAAGGGCCCTTCCAAGTTGGCTTGTACTGAGTACAGGTAGAGCAGCAGCAGCTGCAGCCTGTGACGCATGTTGCCGGGGCGAGGCGCGGCGCGAGACTGCGCGGCTCGCTCGGGCCGCATCGACCGCGGCGCCGCGCATGCGCGACAGCCACACATAGCGTTATGTAAGCGCCCCCTCACTACCTAAGGGTTGCTGCGCGTCTAGACTCACTATGTATTTATCAATTTGTTGAGCTTTGAGAACTTCCACAGACTAATTGAATTTCCTGTGAATTGGAAGCTTAATTAAATTCAGACATGCCATTAAAGGGTTTTTTTTGCCTTAATAAAGGGGTGACTATTGCTAGGGTCGAACTATAAAAGTAATTCGAATGATAAAATTAAAAATATTGATAAGTAGGAATTTCACTCCAACATATATTTTTGATAAGATTATCATAAAGTTGAGTAGTGAGTGAATTACATAGATAGGGTGTGAGTACTCGGCGGGTGGTGGCGTGTCAGTAATGGGGTTCAAATGCCATTCGATGATATGTCATTGATGATATTGTGATTGTTATTACATACTTCATTATTTAAGCCAGCCGTTGAATTACAATAGAAAGTTATGTCCTTACGGTCCTTCGTCCGATAAAAAAAGTTCAAATAAGTTGGAATAATCAAGGGCGGATCCACCGTTGTGGGCACGATGGGCATGCCCACAACCTTATTACCTAGACTTGTGACATCACACTTTTACGGTTTTTTTAAATCGATAGGCTGATGATAACACTAGGGAACAAAATAATACTTTTTTTTGTTGCATTTAATTTTATGACTGTTGTTTACTAATTCGAGATCACCATATTTTTTTTCTTACAGCTTTAGTTTTTGAGGTACTTTTGTGTCCCAAAACTCAAAAAAATTCGCGCTCGCTACGCTCGCGGCTTTTTCACTTTGCGGTGGTTTAAGTCCAATGTCGAAAACGTTAGATTATAGTTTAAGTTAAAATTGAAAGTAGAAAAGGATAGCACCCCCATAACGCCCTCTTTCAGGACCTTCTGGTTAACAAGCAGCGGTGAAGAACAAAACAAACTTCCCAGCAACACAGCTGTCTATTAGAATAAAATTATTATTATTTACAATAGTCACTATTTTACATTTTTTTGTACAAAACATTACCAAAACTCAAAAAATCTCGCGCTCGCTACGCTCGCGGTTTTTTCACTTAGCAGTGGCTTTTTTTTTTATTTGTTTCTGTGATTTCGTGTCCCAAGACTCCAGAATTTTGCGCTCGCTACGCTCGCGCAAATTTTCTACGGTTTTATACCACGTCTTTGCTTTTGGTTTTATAACTTGGTTACTACGACGAAATCTAAAAAATGTTCCGGCTTGCTACGCTCACGCAAAAAACAAAACTACTCACAATCTTTCCATACATAGGGGTGCTTTAGTAATGATAGCACCCGGTACATAAGCTAGAGACGGAACTGATAGTGAGCATAATATGAGTTTAGATATATTAAAAAAAAAAAACGTTTTTTTTTAGCATTATTAGATTGGTTCATAATTTTATTTTGTCGTTTTTTTTTTTTGGGGTGCTCAATAGGTAGCAGCCCGGGGTGCCACCCGATGCTATGCCGCCACTGGTAGTTGAGAAGTGCACCAAATGCGTCAAACCCTCCCTATATTGGCTTACTGGCTACTAGAAGTTATTGATTGAAATAGGTTTGGATCAAAACTATTTTTTTTTATCGGGTCCAACTTCCTCCTAAGTTTATTTTCATTCCTAATGCCAAAGTCCTGATGCTCAGAAAAAAGGAAATAATTTCATTCAAAAGTTCATAAACGACTTGCATAATTTGTAATGAGCATGTTCATGCTCCGACTTTTACTTTTCTAGTAGCCGCTTCTATAGTTCCGATTTTCTAGTAGCTGTGACCACAACCTTTTTTGAGGGCTGGATCCGCGCTTGGGAATAATTAGTGCGATTCGAATAGATTCCCAAATAGGACAAACACATAAAAAAATACTTGTATTAAGTTGCTTGTTCATAAGTTTTGTGAGCGGGCTATGTTCATAGGGGTGAACAATAAAACAGCAGACTTTTGTAACAAGTACTATATTAAATACATATGTACAGTGTGGTATGCAGTAGCCACTACAACTAGAGCCTCGCTAGACGCAGTGCCGCGCACAGCAGCAGCAGCAGCGCCTGCGCCGGTGACGTCAGCGTCGCGGACGACGGCGATGACGAGAAGAAGTACGAGTTCTCTGGAAGTTAACAAGAATGTCGTAAGAAAACACAATATAACCTTTTTTTTCTAAAGGGAAATCATCAGATGACTCGCGCCTCCCGCGGTGAGGGAGCGGACTTTTACTGACTAAAACTCATCATTATACATCGTTCCTCGGTAGGCCTTTTATGTATCAGGGCCGCGGTAACTCTTTCGAATACCCCCGGGAGACCTTGGAAACACAGTCCTGCGCTTTGCATAGTGTCTTGCATAGTTTAAAGCTGCGCGGGTGCTTAATTAAAAGAATTGCGAAGTCATTGTCGTCAGAGCTGATTTCATGATTCTCACGTTTGGCAGCCAATGGCAACTGTTTATTTTGGTCGTTGTTTGCTATTTTTTCGGAGTACTTTGGTATTTAGATAATAAGGTAAATTGACAGAAGGATTAAAATTAAGCTTTAATTGTTTTAGTAGCAACGAGAAAATTGTGCCTATTCGTCGAGTGTTCCAATTTCAATAATTTTCTTGTTCAAAACATCTAAATGGATACAAAAGCATGAAAACATCCTCTTTTTGTGGGACATCACGCAATAAACGACAACTCTCAAACAAAACAGAATCTCCCTTTCTGTGAAGGAGCTGTGGCAAAGAGGCGACCTGTTGATCTTCCTCCGTGGTGTAGCTGAGGCACCACGATGTGTTGTGCGGTGACACGGTCACTAGGACTCCTGGCACAGTGCCAGCCTGTTGAACACTGTATTGTTTTGTTGTGGTAAGCGAGTGAGAACACATTACACCATCGTTTTGTTTTCCCTTAGTCTACATTTTGTGGTTGGTGTCTTTGAGCTAAAGTTATGAACATCTTTTAAAAGGTCGATCTCGATGAATACCATAAGGTGATCTTCACACTGCCCCGCATCACGCTGCATCTTGCGTGTCGACGCACCTACGCGCGTTCCTGCGGGAGTGCAGATCTGCATCATCGTGCGGGTTTTTCACGCACTCACGCGCGTAGGTGCGTTTTGTAAATTCACGCACGGCGAGTTCCATTTTCAAATATACACGTCACGCCCATTCAAAATCACGCGCGGTATTGCGGGATTCAGTGTGCCATACCTTGCGTCTCGCCCCGCACCTACGCGCGGGGGTGCGTGTTTCTCCGCATGTATGTGCGTGATCCGCATGAACGCGCGTGGATGCATTTTCAGTGTGTTGGACTATGCGTGTTTTCCATACAAACGGAAATATTTCCATACAACGGAAAAAAACGCATCCACGCACTACGCTGCATCATGCGGGGCAGTGTGATAATCGCCTAACACGCTTAATTTTTATTTAGTGGACATGTTTTCGATAGATATCTATAGGTTTTCAATCATATACTAAAGTCGGAATAACCGAAAATTCATCACATGTTCCAAAACTTGAAGTTGAACATGACATAAAATCATAAGGAAACAGGAAATGTTCCTCTCATAACTCAATAAATACTACATCCTGACTCTAGAATATTCCATTGGAGCCTGTATTTATTGATTGTGAGCCCCGGCGAGCTCGGTTATGTACCACCTCAGAGCTGCCTATGTACCCGGCACACATAGTACTTAGCATATCGACCGGTGAGTTCCCGCGCATGCGTCCCGCGCCCCGTGCCAAGTGCACAAAGAGATGCACACAGCTGCATGGTACTGGGGTGTATATACGATGTTGCAGCGGCTGTGGGAAGCTGGGTGTGGTCGCTGGTCACTGGTCAGCTTTCTAGAAAGTTCTACAATTCCCCATATGAAGTACCAGTGTCGGTGACTGAGCGTGGACCATGACCTAGCACAATGTGTCCTTAGTGAACACGTCTTGTGTGACTATAAGTGAAATAAGTTTTGGGATCGGTTTAATAGTTTCAAAATTACTAACAAATGATACACTTGTAAAACATTAATGGCCATACTACAAAAACTTTAAACCCTGTTTTACACTTGTCTAATAAAATTTTGGCTGCAAAATGAACCATATGTCAACGTCATAATTTGACATTTTTTTAGACAAGCCATAAACTGACGTTTAAAAGTTTTTGTGGTAAGACGGTTAATAACTGTTATTTTCAACATAATCTGATCAACTTTGCGGGTCTTTAAACCGATACAGTGGGAGAGCCTAGCCAATGCCATTCGTGGTTGCGGCTCGTAGATGGGCTGGCTCGAGCCGGGTAAAGTACCACGCCTGCACAGAAGATCGTGAGGAGGTGGCATTTATTGTCATTTTCCGATCGGTGAGTGCGGGTACCGGACGCCCATTCCCCACTCCCCTCCTAAAACCACCTTCCCTATCCAAATAAAACACTCCATCCAATTCCGCGGGGACAATTTATTGTTCCCGAAATCCCTCCCCTCCCTTAGCATTAATTAGGTGTAGGTAGGTTTTTAAGTAATTAACATAAACTACCTAGTTTCGCAAGGTATAATGCGAATCCCATGCCCAGGGTCACGGGTTAAATCCTCAACGATGGAAGTGGCGAAAATGTTCAGGCAACAAAATCGGCAGGACCAGCGGAAGAGGTAAGCTTGGTCATAAAAGCGTAGTAATTATGACCTGAGGGTGGGAAGCAGCATCCTCAGTACCGATGTAAGGACAAGGCTAGAATAGCTTAAAGGGCTTGTATCGGAAACTCGTGAGTGCAGCCACTACGGCACGACGGTCACAAGACTGCGATGATGGAAGGCAACGGGATACCACCATCATAATAATTCCCTAGTAAATCAGCTCAAATGAATACAACACAAGGAATGGCCCCGAGTCTCCGGCGTCCCTTAAATGGGACAGGGGTGCGAAGAATCCCCGGAGGGCTCAAAAAAGAAAAGATAAAAATGGCTACATGGAATGTGAGAGGAATGAAAACACATGGCAAGCTTGCCAATATTATAATGGAAATGGATCGCCTTCAAATTGGTATTTTAGGATTGAGCGAAACAAAATGGTCGGGACAAGCCCGTCACGAAACTACGGAAGGTAAAATTCTTTATTACTCAGGAAATGATCAAACATCTGATCATCACGGTGTAGGAGTTCTCTTGAGTAAAGAAATCTCGAAAGCAGTATCAAACTTTGTACCCTTGTCAAACCGCGCCATGCTCATTCAATTAAACGCAAAACCGGTTAATATAAATGTTATACAGGTATATGCCCCTACGGCGGACAAAGCATTGGTTGAAATTGAGGAGTTTTATGGTCAAATAGAAACGCTTCTTCAGTACACAAAAAAACATGAAATAAATATAATTATGGGAGATATGAACGCGAAAGTTGGGTCTCTGGCCGTACCAGGCGTTACCGGCAGACATGGTCTTGGTACAAGAAATGAAAGAGGTGACACTTTAATAGAATTTTGCCAAGAAAAAGACCTGGTCATAACAAATACCCTCTTCAAATTACCACCACGACGTCTATACACTTGGACATCACCTAAAAGTACACCAGAACACTTAATTCGTAATCAAATTGATTTCATAATGATAAACACGAGGTTTAAAAACTCCATCAAAAACGCTGTAACCTACCCTGGAGCTGATATAAAATCCGATCATAACCCTGTAGTGGCAACACTGCAATGCAAATTTAAACAAATCCGCAGAGTAAAACCTTGTACGCGTATAGATGTGAAAAACTTAAAAGAACCCACTATTAGAATAGAAGCTGCAAAGGCCATAAACGAATGGGCAGATAAACAGTTAGCCAAGCCGTTGAACACGACTGAGATATGTTCCGCACTTCAGGATACCATCAGGAATATTGGTCAAAATTTACTTCAGCCATCTCCGCAAATCAGGAAGCAGCAATGGATGACTACCGATATTCTACAGTTGATGCAAGAACGCAGGATATCTAAGAACAATCCGACTAAATACAATGAATTAGACAAGCTGATAAGGAAACGCATAAGAATAACCCGTGAGTCTTTTTATGAAAATAAATGTAAGCATATCGAAGAGCTCATGCGAAAGCACGATAGCTTTAACTTGCATAAAGAAATTAAAGACCTTGCTGGCACTCATAAGAAGACTTGTTCAAACCTATTGTCGGATGAGCAGGGAGGTCTCATAGTGACCTTGGAAAACAAAAAGAAACTTTGGAGTGAGTATATCCAAAAAATGTTTGAAGACAACTCAAGACCTGTTGATCACTTACTTTTGGATGACACTGGTCCACCTATTTTGAAATCCGAGGTGAAACATGCACTAACACATGCTAAAACGGGTAAAGCATTGGGCCCTGATAATATACCTGTGGAATTACTCAAACTCCTCGAAGATCAACACCTAGATGCCTTGACCCTACTATTCAACCAAATATATAATTCTGGCAGTCTACCCGAAGAATGGCTAAGGTCCACGTTTGTCACACTTCCAAAGAAAGCAAAAGCAAAGAAGTGCTCTGAATACCGTACTATAAGCCTAATGAGTCATGTTCTAAAGTTATTCTTATCTATCATCCACCTTAGAATACGATATAAGTGTGACGAACAACTTGGCGAAAGCCAATTTGGTTTTCGTTCTGGCATGGGAACTAGAGAAGCACTCTTTGCCTTAAATGTTCTAGTACAGAAGTGTAAGGATATGCAAAGTGATGTTATCTTGTGCTTTATTGACTATGAAAAGGCCTTTGACCGTGTCAAGCACGAGATACTTATGCAACGTTTAACAGATATTGGCTTAGATGGGAAAGATCTTAGAATTATAAAGAATTTGTTCTGGAACCAAACAGCGAATATAAGGGTGGAAAATTCGGAGACTGACCAAATTGATATCTGCCGGGGAGTCCGCCAAGGTTGCATTCTGTCACCGTTATTATTCAATCTGTACTCTGAAGCAATTATAACAGAAGCTCTGGAAGGTCTCGAAGTCGGAATCACGATAAATGGCAAGATAGACAATAACTTGAGATACGCCGATGATACAGTACTTCTGGCCTCAACGCAACAAGACCTGCAGTATATATTGAACAGAGTTCACGAGTGCAGTCTAAGAGCAGGTTTGAATATGAATGTTACCAAAACTAAGTACCTGGTTGCATCTGGTACCCACATCTCGGCCCCTCAATTAAGTATAGCAGGCTCAGATCTCGAACAGGTTCAGCATTACAAGTATCTCGGTGCTTGGGTGAATGAAAAATGGGAAAGTGACGAAGAAATTTGTATCCGTATCGGAATTGCCCGAGCAACATTCCAAAAAATGCGGAAAGTTCTGTGCAATCGCAATCTTGGAATTAAACTGAGAGTCAGAATGCTTCACTGTTATATCTAGCCAGTAGTATTATACGGAAGCGAGGCATGGACACTTAAAGTGAACACCCAAAAGCGGCTTGAAGCCTTCGAGATGTGGTGTTACCGCAGGATGCTACGCATAAGCTGGATGCAGAAAATTTCCAACGAGAAGGTACTTCAACGCGTCGGTGAAACCAGGGCATTGTTGCAGACCATCAAACGCAAAAAAGTTGCCTATCTTGGTCATGTACTGAGAAACGATAAATACCAACTGTTGCAACTAATAATGATGGGCAAAATAAAGGGTAAAAGACGCGTTGGAAGGCGCAAGAAATCTTGGCTGCGGAACATCCGAGAGTGGACGAGTATTGCCAGCGTTGAAGACCTGTTTCGCTTGGTACAAAATAGGAAAAAATTTGCTGAGCTGACGGCTAACCTCCAGTAGTGGAGAGCCACCCGAAGAAGAAGAAGAAGAAGAAACCGATATTTTATTATTGAACATCTATACCGTATTCAACGAATTTAAATAGGTAAATAATTAATAGTTAAGGAATAGGGTATAGTTATAGGGGTCTAAAATTTTTCGTTTTAATAGCATAAACAATTTATGAATCAATTTTGACTACCAACACATCATTATCGTTAGACTTTTTTATCATCCCACTTTAGGGCCTTCATTCATGCAAAAAAGGATAAATATCATTAATGAGTCTTCGTCGCCTGAGACCATGGATAAATTCAAAATAATTAATAATTCATAAACACTTCAATCTACACAGTATTATGAAGATATTAGTCAGATATGAGAATGTCTGGGTTTATCAATATTCCTGCGACTAGCGTTATGTATTGGAGGCTATCTGAGTGTCGTATATCGTACGTGCCGCGAGTCTGTGTGCGAAATTAATTAAATCCTTGCGCAAATATACTACATATGTTTACTTGTAACATGGCCGGAGGCTGCAATATTGAAATCGGAAGACTGCAATATTGAAATTGTAGTTTTGTGATAATACCAGATTAATACTAAATACAGCCGTTCTACTAACATAAACTTTGCTTTTTTTTGTTTGCATGCCCTCATTTAGGAAAGAACTGCCGTAAATGTTTAAACAGGCTTAATAATTTAACGCCTACAAATTTTGCACGAGCAAACGTATTTACTAACAATGATGTTTCCAGTTTGGCGCGTATTTCATAGTTTCTAGCCAAATATATTAGTTTTTTAAGCAGCAGTTTTTGAACAAATTAGTAAGTAGTAGCTTTACACAGAAGTACGTTAGATTTGTTAGACATACTTTTGCTTTCATTGGGGTCGGTGGTGCCGCACGGTCGGTACGAGATGGTCTTCTTTCTCTTGGTGTTCACGTAGCCGGGGATGAAGATGCTGGGGGAGTCCAGCCGCCCTGACGCCAGCAGTCTGGAAAAAACATGGTCTTCTCAACTATTCTTGTGAATAATTTGACGCAGAGGGAATAGGATGAGTTCTTTTGACAGCCACTCTAAAATTACGATTCGGTCTTGAATGTCGATGGCGATCGTATCGTGATACATAAGCTGATCATTTACTTGGCGCAGCGTAGCTGCAATTCGAGCAGGCTACAGTATAGGGTAGAAGTGTGCCCGTAGAAGTATATACTTGGTGAAGTCTAGCTCGAGGCGGTTGGCGTGGGGCCCGGTGAAGTGCAGCAGCAGCTGGCCGCAGTGTATCGGCTACAGTATATGTAGGCAGTACATACTTGGTGAAGTCTAGCTCGAGGCGGTTGGCGTGGGGCCCGGTGAAGTGCAGCAGCAGCTGGCCGCAGTGTATCGGCTACAGTATATGTAGGCAGTACATACTTGGTGAAGTCTAGCTCGAGGCGGTTGGCGTGGGGCCCGGTGAAGTGCAGCAGCAGCTGGCCGCAGTGTATCGGCTACAGTATATGTAGGCAGTACATACTTGGTGAAGTCTAGCTCGAGGCGGTTGGCGTGGGGCCCGGTGAAGTGCAGCAGCAGCTGGCCGCAGTGTATCGGCTACAGTATATGTAGGCAGTACATACTTGGTGAAGTCTAGCTCGAGGCGGTTGGCGTGGGGCCCGGTGAAGTGCAGCAGCAGCTGGCCGCAGTGTATCGGCTACAGTATATGTAGGCAGTACATACTTGGTGAAGTCTAGCTCGAGGCGGTTGGCGTGGGGCCCGGTGAAGTGCAGCAGCAGCTGGCCGCAGTGTATCGGCTACAGTATATGTAGGCAGTACATACTTGGTGAAGTCTAGCTCGAGGCGGTTGGCGTGGGGCCCGGTGAAGTGCAGCAGCAGCTGGCCGCAGTGTATCGGCTACAGTATATGTAGGCAGTACATACTTGGTGAAGTCTAGCTCGAGGCGGTTGGCGTGGGGCCCGGTGAAGTGCAGCAGCAGCTGGCCGCAGTGTATCGGCTACAGTATATGTAGGCAGTACATACTTGGTGAAGTCTAGCTCGAGGCGGTTGGCGTGGGGCCCGGTGAAGTGCAGCAGCAGCTGGCCGCAGTGTATCGGCTACAGTATATGTAGGCAGTACATACTTGGTGAAGTCTAGCTCGAGGCGGTTGGCGTGGGGCCCGGTGAAGTGCAGCAGCAGCTGGACGCAGGTGCCGCCGTGCAGGGCGCGGGTGCGGCGGGCGTCGACGGACAGCATCCACTCCGGCACGCCCAGCACGCGCCGCATGTCCTCCAGGAACATGCCGCTACACAACACAACAACATCAGTGTGTCATATTGTTATCAAGTGTTTTTAAAATGAAACACAGAAACCGATACTTTGTAGTGTCCTATAGTACTGGATTGTCTAGTACTGTTTCGAGGCTAAGGAGGTAAGCTACTGGGCTAAAAGTAGGTGCAGCTGTGGCGCGGCTGCGACTTACTAGTTTTCCATGATATTACATAAGTGCGCGTGCGGGCAGGCCTCGGCGGCGTCGTGTGCCCGCAAGTGCGCTGGTCACATCAGTCACATGTTTTTTGTGTGGTCCACTTATGGGGGGCACTTAGAATCAACTGCTGATCTCAGAGACAAATGCGCTGCTGATCTCAAGCGATAGACATAGGCGCGGAGCGTCAGACGCTCAAGCATTGTAATCCAAAGACAAACTAAACCTACGGTATACATTCGAACATCACGTTCGGAACATCAGATCCTGTAGAATCAGTTAATTTACCGAAAACACCTAAAGTACACATAACCTTAGAAACTTTTTCACTTATTGGATACCAAAATCATTTTAAAATTGACATAATATACTTACAGCACGAATCGTGGCGGCTTCATGATATTAACATATTTAATGATGTCCTTATCGGGCTCGATGTTGGCGCAGGCGAAGCGCTCGGAGCTGCGCTCGGGGCCGAAGATCACGATGGAGCGGCCCAGCGCACTCACCGTGCCCTCCAGCGGGAAGTTGCTGTCCATGAACATCTGACGCTCTGCGCCTATGTCTAGCGGGAATAATTTATTTATTTAATACACTTTGAAGGATTAACAGCTATATGAAATTAACAACAGAAAAACGAAAGAGAACCAATGAGAAGTCCTTGCTTATAATAACGTGAACACACATCAGTGCACCGTTTTTTGAGGTAATAATGTGAAACATACAGCCACGTTGTATGCTTCATAATTTTACTAAAAGCCTGCAAACATTTAGTCGGCCGATAATTTGTCTGCGCACATAAATCAATATACATATGTATATGAAAATTAATGATTACGTACACACATTTCAATGATCAGGTATTTAGTCGGTACCAGACTAAGTTTACACAAGGGGAGAGTACACAAGGGTAGTACACAACGGGAGCACTCCATTTATGTACTCCCGTTGTAACGTACTTCCCGTGTATAAGTAATAAATGAGAAAGTATTTAAGGGGAGTACATAAGGAAGTACATAAAGGGGTACGTAAGAGGAATACAAGTTACTAAAGTCAACGTCAAGTCAGTCGTAGCCCACGATCAAGGCCCAAGGCCAAGGCCAAGGCTAAATAGTAACAAATAGTACCGGTGCAACATAACAGAGTGACGGATGTGTATGAGCTGGTACTTACTGATGGTGCCGAGCCTGGCGGTCAGGTCGCCCACGTCGCAGCGCAGCGGGTTGTCCGGACCGCACTCTTGCTGGTACAGGTCATGCTAACACACAAATATTCATCACATGCCAAAACCAATACTTGAATAAATATTCAAAAACATGTTGCAATCGTAACTCTCTGCAATATTCCAAAGCATGAGAAAAATTATATTACTTAACAGCACAACTCTTTTTAATTATATTCAAACTAGGGCAATAAGCAATCGACACAAATGGGAGTCGGTGAATGAATAATGCAATTGGTGATGAAAGTGAGTGTGCGGGTGATTCCAGGTCAGGCAAGTACCAATGCAACTTTTCTAAGTTTGTATGTACTTTCTAACGGCCGATCTCAATACTCTACCAAGAGTTAAACTCGGTTCTGATCTATCAATAACTGCCGTCTCAATAACAAAACTTCCGTAACGTTGTCTACAGTTATATAAAGACAGATAGGTCCTTTCCCTCACAAAAAATGCGTTACGTTTTGTTTCTCGTGAACAATATTCAGTAAAATTGTACTTTAAAAAAAACCTGCTTTTATAATTTATATGAAAACGGTGAAATTTTATAATAAAATAATGATGAAATGCTTTCTAACATGATGCAATAAAACGCATTTTTGACATTTGCCAGCAAACGACGCGATGCTAACGATATCGCGCTGTCAAATTCCCGCGCTCGCTCGCAGTCGCATCTGTTTTGAATAGTTTCGAGTTTTCGACTTGTGATTTGGTTGGAAATCTCATTTGTATTTATAAAGTACCTATACTCCATTTAAAATAAGATAAGAAATTTAAGTAAACCTTTTTTACTGTTTGTTCAACTGATTTTGACTTCTATTGCGTTAGTAGTATGATTAATAGCGGCTGCAGTAAATACTTGGTATTGTAACCACTATTTTGCTTTCAATTCCGTTCTACGGAATAGAAGTCAAAATCGGTTGAACAAACAGTAAAAAAGGTTTACTTCTAATGTTATTTTAAATGGAGTGTAATGTGCAACAATTTTATAAAATTTTATAAAATTTGGTAAAATTTTTACTAATAACTCATTTACACTACTTTTGTTTAATCTAAATGTAAATTCCGAGTCAGAAAATTCGCTTTCATAGTTAATGCGACTGTATACTCTGCATTCACCAGATACTGTAGCTGTCGCAGAATCAAATACACCAGCATCATACATCTCATTATCACTTTCATCACTGAACAAATCCATTTTATTATGAAATAAGTTATAATTACTACGTAAACCAGCAGTGACACTAACAATAACAAACTAAAGTTAACGGTCAAAATGTTATTGAGACGCTCTTTATTTTTTTTTCTATGGATCCACTTAACTATGGTAAGCGGTAAGCCCTCCCATAGGTAGATCAAAGTAAAGGTTGATATTCCTATCTATCTTTACTTTATTGAAACGCACAAATGCGGTTGTAGCTACTAAAGATCGGTAGTGTAACAGATGGTTAAAGATAAGTACGTTATTGATTATTTGATTCGTACCAAAGAGCTAATTTTTCTGGGGTGCCGCAGGGGAGCATTCTAGGGCCGCTACTATTTCTTATATACGTGAATGACCTTCCACGTGCTCTCAAACATAACTGTGTCCAATTTGCAGACGACACTACCATAATCTTGGACTGCAAAAATGCAGACACTTTTAAAGGAGAAATATATAAAACACTAGAAGACGTCATAAAATGGCTAGAAATAAACAAATTAAAAATAAATATAGACAAAACAAAACTTATTAATTTTAAAACTTATAAGAGTAAAAACACTGAATTAAACATTAGCTACAATAGTACAGAGATCAAACAAATAACCAGTGCAAAATTTTTAGGTATTATTCTCGACACACATCTATCATGGAAAGATCATCTTAATAGTTTATGCATAAAAATCAACAAATTCGTTTTCGCGCTTAGAAAAGTAAAAGACGTGACGAGCCGACATACCTCGATTATGGTATATCATGCCTACGTATGTTCCATAATTCGGTACGGTATCGTGATCTGGGGAAATTCTTGCGACATTGCTAGACTATTTATAGCACAGAAAAAATGCATTCGAGCACTATACGGCATGAGCTGGTCAGAATCATGCAAACCAATCTTCAAGGCACATAGACTATTAACCGTACCTTGCATTATATCTATGAAGTTGCTAAATTTGTCAAAAGCCACGGTGATCTCTTTGTTACTAACGATAACACATTTAAACGCAAAATTAATCGCCTTCCATTAAAAATGCCCGTACCTAAGCTGGAACTCTTTAGGAAAAACTGTGCTTATATGGCGCCATTAATTTATAATTCTCTGCCTAAGGGAATGACTGACTTGCCGTACAACAAATTCTGTAGAGCCCTACGAAAGTGGCTAATTCAAGAGAGTTTTTATAGTGTTAAAGAGTTCCTCAACAAAAGTAAATGTCGTTTTGGTGCCCACTAAACGCCGTACTGTTCCTATTCTTCTTTTGTTATCGTAATTTAAGAATTGCTATTTTAATTTAACTTATTTTAAATATATTGTTTTAGTTTTAAATATCCTCTAGTACTAAATATTAGCTTTTGATTAGTTTTAAGTATTTGTATTTTGCATACCCTTAATAAGGGTGAAATATGTTTCAGTACGCAAACTTACACATATCAAGATCTAATGTAACACCATATTTCTCGCAAATAAAATGATTTATTATTATTTATTATTATTATTATTTTTTTATATGTATGTCTCTTCCAGACCTCGGGACTATAGAGTCCCGGATTTTTGGGAGGCGAACGTGGGGCCGAAGCCAACACGCTGAAGCCCTTTTGAGACAACTTTAATGAAATGGTGACACAAAACCGACGATTATCCCTGTATACACTATAGAAATGTACCCAAGGACAATCCCCGGTTCTGTGCTAAACTATTGCTAACTATGGATGAAAACTACTTAGGCTATTGTGATGGGATGCTAATGGACTAGGAATGGGGAAACTACGGGAACTATGGCACCTGCCGATGACAATGTATTAAATACATGTTAAAATGGCAGGTGGAGACTCGCCAACTCACTTACTGGGCCCCCGGGAATCAGTCACTGAAAAGCAACAAGAGGGCAACAGGGACATGAGCGGCTGAGAAGGGTGAGGATACCTCGGCGGACTTTAAACGCAGATCACGCGCTCCCTGTGGGTCCAGCATCACCGGCCCACTCGCCACTTACCACGAGGCACCTACCCTCCGAGCAGGACTAACCTTGCTCTAGCGACTCCACTCTGACCGGCCGATGAAGGCAAGCCAAGAGGCGGGAGACCTATCCCCCGTCATGCTTCACTCCGGCAAGCCGGAGATGGGGGATAGTATACTCTCCCTGGAGCACTCGGATATATAGCCCCGCGGGGTCGCTACTCCCCGTCATCCGCCTCAGATGCCCTGCGGGGCAATATTATTGAGATCGGCCGTAAGTATATCTTGGACATCAATAACTTTGTTTCGGAAGGCACATTAAACTGGAAGTCTCTGCTGTCATTGAACATCCTTGGCAGTCGTCACGGGTAGACAGAAGTAGTATCCGGGTAGTCTAACCCAGGGGTTTTGGGTTGCTCGGGTAACTGGGTCAAGGGGTTCAGATAAGCATTCGCTCCTTGTGGCACACTGGTACTCAGCTGCATGCGGTTAGACTGGAACAGTTGGGGCAAGGCTCGGGAGATGAGATGAAGTATGTCCTCACATTGAGCGGGTCTGCGAGCTGCGTGAAGTAGGGGTTCCAGCGGTAGCCGCCGGCGACGCAGCGCGTGTTGGTCACCTTCACCGCCGCGTCCACGCCCACCGGGTTCACGAAGATCGCCCAGTTGTGGTTACGTGTCTGCCGAGATACAAAGAATAATCCTGCAGATTTTATACAATATTTTGAAGATATATTCTTCTATCTATGTGTATAAAAGAAAGTCGTGCTAATTACACATTTTATTACTCAAGAATGGCTGAACCGTTTAAACTGAAAATTAGAGGAGAGATAGTTTAGACCCTTGAGAAGGACATAAGATAGGTTTTTGTCACCATCCGGATACGGAATGCAATTTCCCTGGGATGGGGGTGAAACCCCGTGGAACAGCTAGTTATTTACCTCTATTTAATGATTTTATTTTTTTAATTTATCTTCAAAAATATACCTATTGATAAAAGGTTAGTCTCTCATAAAACTGCAAACAAAATGAAATAAAAATGTCAATGTATTACTCACGACATTAGTGTCCCTGAGCCCCGGGTGGCGCAGCTTGACCTCTATGATGGTGTCGCTGGCGCTGCCGTCGTTGTGCAGGAGCTGCGTGAGGCGGATGTAGCCGCGCGCGAAGCCGCCGGGGTGGTGGAACGACGCCACAGCGCGGAGCTCCCGCGCCTCCGACGGACTGTAGCCGCGCTCGATCGACGAGCATGCCCAGCGACGGTTCTTCTGTAAGTCACAACTAAATGGTTAATTAATACATATAGTATTTCTATTCCCCACCATTCCAGGGAAATTCTTCGTTATTGTCACCATACTATCAAGTTTGTCATCATCGTAGTTGTTATTATGTTCATCATCGTCATGTTCGTCATCTTCATTTTGAACATTATTAACAGTCAGAGAGTTTGATAACCAGCCTTAAGAAGTATCATTGTACATCAAGTAACTAGGCGAAGAGATCAGACGGGAAATCACTCTATGTAATATTTACCTACATTTAGTTGATTCAGTAAGGTGCGTGCACATTGCATGTAGGTGAAGCAAGTTAACATGCGCAAGTGACAAGTGATAAGAGCACACGGGTGGGTATTTTTTTTTAGTACACGCGCGAGTCGCTAGGTACTTGCACCGTGTAGAGCACCCACAGCGAGCTGCCCGCGCGTGTACTGCCGAGCTCGTGCCTGCTGCCTGCGCAAGGAGCCCGACACTACTAGCTCCAGATATTTAGCAGCTAGCGCACATCACTCACCTTCTTGTGCAGCACGAGTGAGCGGCCCAGTATGCTGTGCGGGCCGTAGAGCGAGAGCTGCGTCTCGTTGTAGGCGGCCGTCAGCGACTGCGCCTCCACCAGCCCGTACTTGCCGCCCAGGTCGCCCAGCTCGTACTGGTCCGCCGTGCCTGACCAACAAACCATGTCTCAATGTCTATGTGGCCATAGCACTCTTAAACGACTCTGCTCCAACACTGCACTAAACTAAGACGAGTGCTCGCAGTCCACGCGGCGACAACTAGCAGACGCCAGCTATCCCCCCGCCGACAGATCACGCTTGTCGCGGATTGCTTGGTAGATACTGACCGACTGAGCGGCGACTGCTAAAAGTAAGTGATTAGCTAATTTATGATGATAAAAGCAATATTTAAAGCCCATATTTGAATTATATTCTTTTTGCCGGGTGGGAACAGAGTTCGTGTAAGTAGGCCTTTAAGATTCGCGGGTTCGCGTATTCACGCCTGATTACCGAACAGTGTTGGTATTGCCGTGAAATCACGCGCGTATTCTTGTGAATTCATCGCACTAACGTGGAGTCGTCAATATACCCGTGCATCGAAGACGACATAAAAAATGGTCCTACTTGTGATCTCTCTCCGATGGTGTCGGATTGCCGTCCCATCACGCTATGAGAGTGAAGGAATAGTGAGTGCATCTGTGTCTACATAAAGGCTTGTGCACTATAATGTCATGCGCAGCAGGCTGATCTCCTTATATGAGAACGGCCGCAGTGACCGACAATTGGCTAGGAAGTCATTGATATAGTCGTGAAATGCAGCTAAAGTTACGTACCTTTAGTGGGTGGTGGGCTGAGGCTCTTGTTGACGTGGAAGGGGTTGAAGGTATCGTACAGGGTGGTCTTCTCGCACGGGAACTCCAGGTCCTTCTCCACCGGCACCTGGAACCAGCAACTTTCTTGTCAAATTAATTTTTACCAACCAACGCGTAGTAAAAGGTTTGATAGATCGATAGATCGACGAGTTTGAAATAAATTCTGCCTCTTAAAAAAAGTGGTTTCACCGTTGATGGATTGTGTGAAAGTCGACATGGTTAGAAAGAATGTTACTTGCAAGAAGATGACGGCAGATATAAGAGTATGGAAGGAGAAAATATGCTGCGCCGATCACAAATACAATCGGGATAAGGGCAGGAGGATGATGATAATATTGTAACAACATCCAGACCGCGGCCAACAAGCATGTCCGTCACAAATGTCGATTGAACCGGGAATTGAACCCGGGACCAGTTTGGCAATTCGGCATGGTGACCATTGCGCCAACGAAGTCGTCGTGATTTATTGTTTTTCAATCAATTATGTAGATAGACTTTATGATTAAGATGATATGAAAACTGCTATGAATACATAGTGACATCCTCACCGCGTGTATCTTGTAGTTGTGCACGTCGTGCAGCCCCTCGAGCGCGACGTGCACGTTGGCGACGTCGTAGTGCGACTGCTGCGTCACCTCCAGCCGCCCGCGCGCCGCGCCGCCGAACCAGCCGCGCGCCACCGCCTTGCGCCGCGGCAAGCCCGACACGCTGACACCACATCATACTTACTTATTTGGTATGCCAACAGTTATAACATTATGTATGAGTAGCTTAAAATCGATACATGCAGAAAAATTGCGAGCTAAATACTTAACCAAATACAGGCAAACTCTATGTTCTTAAATGTATTTGAATACTTATATCTAAATTCAACTAAAAATAACTAGCACACAATACAAAAAAATACTTATAAAAAGCGTTCATTTGTCGAAAAGTTCTTATTAAAGTTTACGAAATCTTTTAATGGAGATATTGCAATCATTTACAAACTAACTCCTAGAGTTTCACATCTCTTGGAATTTTGACACTTCTCAAATGTTTTGAAGAAAAAATGATTTTAATCCATCCAAAATGAAAAACTTTGACGGATTTTGTACCTTTGAAATACATTTTAATAAATTATAAAAAAAAAAACTTTTTTTTTAATAAACCTAAATAGCGAAACCATAACAGATAAATATATTCTCACATGGAGCATGCCATCCGCTCGCCGCGGGCGACGGGCCCGTGGTCGTCGTAGATGACGAGCGACTTGCGCATGATGGAGAACTTGCCGGCCAGCGCCACCGCGCCGTCCGTCACCAGCCGCCGCGTCAGCCGGGCTGCGTCCCGCCACCGGCCTGCCACCGCCAGCGTGCCGTGTCTGCCGAACAAGGACAATGCCATAATTAGTATTAGCTTCCAGTTATAAGGATTGCCTTCCAGTTACATGGAGAAGTTTGCGGTATAAAATCCCCAAGTCTGGGAGTGATAAATTAAGGTGTCATTCCCGACTGTTACTGCAGCAGACATTGTTGTCATCATTCCGTATGAAACTACGTCACGTAGATTTGAGAACTGCCACTAGTTCCACAGTACTTCATATAGTAGTTACCTGGTAGTGAAGTCTCCCAGCCTGCACAGCCCCTCCAGGCCGGGCCGGCAGTAGGACTCGGGATGCCTGGTGTCGATGTCCAGCGCATGCGGCTGGTACACCCTGCCGGCGCTGAGGCACCGCGCCGTCCAGTTGTAGTTCATACAGTAGTTACCTGGTAGTGAAGTCTCCCAGCCTGCACAGCCCCTCCAGGCCGGGCCGGCAGTAGGACTCGGGATGCCTGGTGTCGATGTCCAGCGCATGCGGCTGGTACACCCTGCCGGCGCTGAGGCACCGCGCCGTCCAGTTGTAGTTCATACAGTAGTTACCTGGTAGTGAAGTCTCCCAGCCTGCACAGCCCCTCCAGGCCGGGCCGGCAGTAGGACTCGGGATGCCTGGTGTCGATGTCCAGCGCATGCGGCTGGTACACCCTGCCGGCGCTGAGGCACCGCGCCGTCCAGTTGTAGTTCATACAGTAGTTACCTGGTAGTGAAGTCTCCCAGCCTGCACAGCCCCTCCAGGCCGGGCCGGCAGTAGGACTCGGGATGCCTGGTGTCGATGTCCAGCGCATGCGGCTGGTACACCCTGCCGGCGCTGAGGCACCGCGCCGTCCAGTTGTAGTTCATACAGTAGTTACCTGGTAGTGAAGTCTCCCAGCCTGCACAGCCCCTCCAGGCCGGGCCGGCAGTAGGACTCGGGATGCCTGGTGTCGATGTCCAGCGCATGCGGCTGGTACACCCTGCCGGCGCTGAGGCACCGCGCCGTCCAGTTGTAGTAGTCGGCGCCCGGCGCGTGCTCGTGCAGCGCCCAGCGGTGCCCCGCCGTGTTGTTCACCGTGGCGCCGTCCGCGTGCACCTGACACACAATACCACCATATGGTCACAATCACAACTGACAAAAGAACCAAAACAAGACCTAAATCTTAGTATTATAAGGCTACACGTTACCGACATTGAAGGTTAAATACAATCACAGGAATATCAATTTAGACTTGGTTGACTAGTTATAGTTGAATCAAGAAGTGAAATAGTCAATAGAGTCTACTATTTTATAAATTAATGTGTACTCCTAAGTGGAAACATATCATTGAAATCTACGATTTCATGCTGGTGTTTCCGATAGATAGTTTCCTGCATGTCCATAAGCAAGCATGCAGTGACGTTCAAGTTGTTATCAGTCTCCAATACGTCAACTTTTGTTTGAATTGTTTTTTAAAGTCTTTTGCGACCTATCCGAAGCGTTTCATTGTGTCCACAACGATATCCTTTTACGCAAGTTACAATATTACGATGTAAATAACGAAGCAATAATGGTGATGGAATCTATTTATTTATTTATTTTTATTTATTTATTAAAAACACAGCTAATTTAATCTTTACAGGCACTTAGCCTAATACGACAAAATTAGTTATATAGAATCATATTTACATAATAGGTTGTACTGTATAGCTATCAATACCACTCAATCTATAGGGCAGCCTGTTCTGTTAGGTGTGCTTCAGGGCTCGATACTTGATCCGTTCTTATTCTTAGTATACAACAATTTTTAACCACCCAAAAAAATATATGTATGTAATGGAGTGAGATTTGCAGATGAAATAAGTATATCTCTCATTTTCAAAGTTGATGACAAGATTAATATAATATTTATTATATGAAGTAGATGTAAAAATTTTGATACATTTAAATCAGAAGAAATTTATGCTGTAAACAAAGTAGGCAGTGTAACTCACCAATCCCTCGACAATGATGGTGGTATCCTCCCAGGGCCGGTCCTGCGGCTGGCGGAAGATGATGCGGCCGACCAGCGGGTAGCGGAAGATGACCTGGGCGGAAGACATCGGCGTCTGGTACTCCGTCTCCGCCTCATACTGCAGGATCGTGCCGCACACGTCCTGCTTCGGAGACCGTCTGCAAGTAAGCCGAGGAGATGTGAGATGACATGCTACAACTTGGTTATTCGTTATGTACTCGGGGTCTTTAGACTGCCTCGTTGGTCAAGCTTTCACAAGCGCGGCTACTGAGCGAGTCGAAAACGCTTTGTGGGTTTTATAAATTTTCACAAAGCTGCCCGTAGCCTGGAAGTTGGTTATTGATGCACCCGTGCATCGCAGAGTACGTTAATGTCGGTCCTGTGCCTGATCGTGTCCGGTCGTGTTGGATTGCCGTCCCATCGGGCTATTCAAGTGAGTGCACCTATAAATGCTTGTGCACTATTTTATGTTCTGCGCAGTTGGCTGATCTCCTTATATGAGAACAGCCGCCATGTGCGAAATTGGCCTTGGACGTATTACTTCGGGCCTGTAACGTACCTCTCGACGAGCAGCGCGCGATGCAGCACACTGCTGGCGCCGTGCAGCGGCAGGTACACGTCCCAGTAGGCGCCGCTGAGCTCGTGCACCAGCCCGGGCAGTAGGTAGCGGTGGTGCAGGTGTGTAACGTACCTCTCGACGAGCAGCGCGCGATGCAGCACACTGCTGGCGCCGTGCAGCGGCAGGTACACGTCCCAGTAGGCGCCGCTGAGCTCGTGCACCAGCCCGGGCAGTAGGTAGCGGTGGTGCAGGTGTGTAACGTACCTCTCGACGAGCAGCGCGCGATGCAGCACACTGCTGGCGCCGTGCAGCGGCAGGTACACGTCCCAGTAGGCGCCGCTGAGCTCGTGCACCAGCCCGGGCAGTAGGTAGCGGTGGTGCAGGTGTGTAACGTACCTCTCGACGAGCAGCGCGCGATGCAGCACACTGCTGGCGCCGTGCAGCGGCAGGTACACGTCCCAGTAGGCGCCGCTGAGCTCGTGCACCAGCCCGGGCAGTAGGTAGCGGTGGTGCAGGTGTGTAACGTACCTCTCGACGAGCAGCGCGCGATGCAGCACACTGCTGGCGCCGTGCAGCGGCAGGTACACGTCCCAGTAGGCGCCGCTGAGCTCGTGCGCCAGCCCGGGCAGCAGGTAGCGGTGGTTCAGGTACTCCGTGCGGTCCTTGTGCTTGCCCAGTAGGTCGCCCACCGGATACTGGTCCTGGGTACCCATGCCTGTAATTTGGGAGTGTAAGTCTAAGCCTAAGATTGCGCGGTCTATTTTAACAAAATATTGACCAAGTACCTCCAAGAAAACATTATCGTTGCCATCACTTTATAGGAGAGTATATGGTTAACATTGGGTAAAGACCTATTTACATAAAATATGTTAGTACTGCGTATCATATAGAAAGAGATAATCTTTCAGACACTTACCATTTTCCACATAATCTCTTTATAAGAGACATATTTAAACAGATGCGAATGGCAATTGGGCTACTAAACTTTCAAAAAATGTACATCAAACAATGATAAAGTTACTAGCATTCCTAAATTACATTAAACTATTCTATTTCTATTAGAATTGTCGCAGTGAGATCAAGTGGTTATTTTGGAAACAAATGTGTCGATGATCGTCGGCGCGTCATGTCGCCGCGGTAAACACGAGTGTTGGCTCCGCACCAGCTGTCCACGCTATCTACTACATTCTTCTGATTACACTATCCTAGATCTTATGGCTCTGCTTATGACGAATCTTATTTAAAAACATATAATATGTACCAACTTGAGGATGCACAATTGCAAAAGTATCTTGAATAATATAAATAATGATACGTCCCAGTGTTGTCGTCGAGATGATACAGGGCCAACATCTATAAATACTTCTACATGAATCACTTTCTAATTGTTTCCTGAAAGAGGCATCTTCTAAAGTTTCTAGCACAAATGTTCACAAGAATGTGTAATTGTGTATTCTCGCTAACTGAACTGGGGAACCTAGATACTATTATTAGGAGCATGTTTGAAATAGAACATTCTTTATGTATGAGCTTGTCTTGTCGATATGGATGCCTAATTTTCAGCCGCTAGCGTCTATCCTAATCGTGTAAATAACAACACACTAATTGTATCTACGCCTTTCTATTTTTCTGTCAGTTTATTTTCCTAAAATTGGCCACAAACGGACAAGCTTGAACAGCCACAGACCTATTTGGATGATGTAGACACTGATAGAATTTTGAGCTAGCTTTTATCTTGATATGTGAAACCTTCATGATTTCATTCAAATCCTTCAGAAAGCATGCTACATGGTATGTCATAAGAGTAGGTAGCTAAACACAAAAATGCCAAAGTACCCGAAATTTAAACTCACCTGGCGGAGGCAGATTTGACAAATCAATGTTAGTAGGATTATAGATCCCTCCGGTAGTGTTGCATATAGAGGCGATATCGTCCCCCACGAGTCTCGGAGGCAGCTCCTGCACGCTGTACTGCAGCACGGAGCTCACGAAGCGCAGGTTGGACTCGTAGTCCTGGTCCGACGCGCCCAGCTGGAAGTTCGTCCACGTCGGGTCGAACGGCGAGCGCTGGGTGAAGTCCACTGAACCGCGAATGCCGTCCATGTTTATAAGGGCTCTGCAATTTTGAATTAAGTACTATTAAAACAACGAATAAGTAAACAAAACAAAGTAACGAACTTCCATCCCCAATATTATGAGAGGATAAAATAATGTCTTCATTGAATCAAACTGTGTATTGAATTATCATACTCACTTAGTACTTTTGGCCTGCAAAGGCCTTAACTTGGCGCACGCAAGGAAACTATCAGAATGTCTGTTATCATAGATGACGACGTAAAGACTCCGCCGCGTCACCTCCATGTCACCGCGCAGCACGTTGATCACATCATCCTTGAACAACGTCTTAGCCTTCTGGACGTTCGCGTCCGTCGCCACCTTGATCAGCCCCAGCCTGCTGTCCAGGTCCCCCACGCTCATCCCATCCCCACTGTTCTCGGGATCAAACACTAACTGAAGAACATTACAATTGTCCTCGTAGTTGCCCTTGTCGGCATCAAAAATGTCCGTCACAAACAACTTCCACTTGTGTTCTGTAAACTGCACTTTTTCTGACACGGCTTTGGTATGATATAAGTCTGCTTGGATATAGGAGTCTGATTCGTCAGACTCCTTGGCTGAAAGCCATCTAAAATGCAATGTCCCCGCTACTGGGGAGGTAAACCTAGCTATAGCATTCTTCTCATAAGTCTGGTCTGTTGATAGAATTGATGCACAGATGACTCTATCTCGTTCTGCTGTTTCGAATACAATGCTCTTGCCCCAGAGTCCATCGGGGCCTGTCAGAGTGTTCTTGCTTTCGAACTCAGCGTGGTCCTTCCCCGGGATGATGAGGTAGCCTAACTCTTCGGTGAGATCAATGAGCTCCTTGCCCAGGTTAGCGTCGGAGCAGCGCGCGTCGGAGAGGTCGCGGTAGTCGACAGGGAACTCGTGCACGGTCCAGCGCCACACGCCGTCGGGGAACTGCAGCGTCGGCTTCAGGTTGGTGCGGATGCTGATCAGCGTGTCGTTCTTGTGCGAGAACTCCACCTCGCCGTGCAGCCCGTGCTGCGACAGGTACGCCCGGAGCACCAGGCATTTTGATATTTCTGAAACAATCCGAATTATGGTTTAAAAGAACACCCTTAAATCTACGTGATCCAAAACATCCCAAAGAAACCATTAATCAGCCTACGTATAATCGACTTTAATTAACGAGAACAAGCTTGAAGATTCATGGAAGTAGAAACTCGTGCCTTCTCGGCTCTATAAGCCGTCGTATTTTGTAAACATCCTGAATGATGCAGAGACACCGCCGTACTACGTATTTACGTTACTTTCGATTGTGCGCCGCGTATTGTGATAATACCCAAAACATGAACGTGAGAAGCCCACAAAAATACATAAACCTCCGCAAAGGAAATCTGATTTGGTTGTTTGATTTCGTAAATATTTTATACAGCTAAACTGGTTGTGCCTAATAGGATGATCTCAAGCCAATTGAGCGTGACCGGTATGCTAATTCAAAATAAGGATGTTAATCATAATTTCCCCCTATAGGTAGAGATGAGAAAAGGTTTCTATTCCGTCAGGTGTGTTCCACCACCGCTCTAAAATTCTTGGGCATATGAGAATATTCTGGTAAGTTTATTGTATTTTTTTTTAGTTTGTGGACTCGAACATATAGAACCTAAAGATCCACCTAACCATATTGTTTATTTGGGAACATGACAGTACACAAACTCGGCGACATCGCCAGTCATATGTTACTTAACATTTAGCCCACACATTCCTATGTCCAGTTACGTGTGCTGTCTCCGATACGTGCTCGCCATCACAACCAGCTCGCCGCCCGGCGTCCTCTGCGCCCTTGAGACGTTTCATGCTTTTGTTGTTAATGCACAGACAAAGATATCTTGCGCTTATTGGAAAGTTCATTTCGTAATGACTCAGTTGCAAATTGTTTGCTGGTTTGGTTAATGATTGTCACTTAATGCTTAAGAGGATTCCTTTACGTTACGTTAAGTAATATGTTTTCTGTGTAACCTTATGTTATATCTAAGCTTACTATAAGTTATGATCTTATTTGTGTGTCTAAATAGGATAGTCTGAGTAGGTACCTATTGCGAAACAATGATAAATAAGAAAGTTATCACATAACTAAAAAGTTACTTAATGCTAATGCAATAGCTGTTATTTGTTAATCCCTACACTGACTTAAAAGTTAGACCAAAATAAACTTCTACTGTAAGTACTTCCGTATCTATACTTATCCCAAACTTAAACATGACCAACAAAATAATAGAGAAATCGACTCAGAACCAGTCCGTCAGAATTGCTCAGTGAGGAAGTTCGATTAGAGCTCGTGTCCAACTTACCAACACTTATCAACACTAAGTACACTAAACACAAGAACTTTGGTCTCCCATGACTATACTCGTAACTCATTGTCACTGCACTAGTGTAGCTGACTACACCGACTTCGCACAACGCGTCATGCCACCGGTTTCTCTCGCCGAGTGAAAGGCACTGCCTCACTTCAAACATTCAAGTATAACTTAACGAACGAGACAGATACATGTAAGAAAGAGAAGCAGAATGTTAAGGTCGTATGGAAGGAAATGACAAGACGTCATGCAATGATGGAGTTTTCGCGGTAAAACTGAGGAAATGCGCGGATTCTTTGCCGTAGTCCGGAAACATGCAATTCTTGATGGCATTGTTGTTATGCTCTTCCAAGTAAAACTTAAGAGAAAACAGTTTTGACAGCATAAAGGCCGAGAGAGGAAAAAACAGAAGGACGGACGAACAGCGAAGTCTAAGTAACAGGGTGCGTTAATACCCTTGAGGTACGGAAAATAGGAACATCAATATTTTCGTTGTTTTAATAACAAAATAAAGTGATGACTAAATAAGTAGTCGCACATAGTTCTCCGCTAGGCGTTACGCCTCAGTGTATAAGAGACAAATGTTAGCTAATATGACCCCCAGTTTACAATGTCAACACAGAGAGTGTTATTTGGGTATTACTTAACAACTATGACATGCGTTAAGTCACGCAACTAATAATAAAGTACATAGAGAGTCCAAAACCTTTCTAAGTATATCTTAGACACCAATGACTGTGTTTCGGATGGTACTTTAAACTATAGGTCCCGGCTGTCATTGAACATCTTTGACAGTCGTTGCGGGTAGTCAGAAGCCAGTAAGTCTGACACCGGTCTGTTACTGTTACTGTTACAGCCTTTTTATCGTCCCACTACTGGGCACAGGCCTCCTCTCACACGGAGAAGGATTGAGCGTTAATCACCACGCTTGCTCTCAGTGCAAAAACTAGTTCTCTTGGGACACGAGAAGAAGCGCGAGGAAAAGCTATCAAGATTATAGAACAACTTCCTGCTGCCTACGTGAATTATGTCAGCATTAGAATTAATGAGCTTTCATTAAATTTGCGATTACAGCTATTACCGGCTAAAATTCCTAAAAACATAAGTATCGCTTGGAAGCCAAGAAATTGTAAATTCGGTTAACAGCCAATATAAATCGTAAATACGTTCAATGTCAAAGTTAATTTAGTTCTGCATCTGTTTCTACGTCTAAATTATATTAATTTGGATGTCTCACATTAATTTCTGAAGTCTTGCTTCTTACAATCTGTCTCTAATAATCTTACAACCCGAAGCATCCAAGATGAACTTATTTTAGTTAGGTCTTTGTTACTAAGTCTTCGATCACAATTCTCGAACACAAGAAGAGTCAATAAAATGAAGACTCTATTGTTATGGGTACATCTTATTAAAGTGTAACCGCTTTTAAAATCAAATAATTATTAAAACATGACTGTTGCCTGTGGTATGTGACGATTGACCATAATAGCCGGATACATATACCAGCTTTATGCGTTTCAAATCGCTCATAAATCTGCAGCTCTTTGATTTTACACAAATAAATTGAAATATTTCTGTACGTAACGTCGACGGCGTGCCAATTATGTATCCCCAACTGTTGCGAAATCGTAAATAAATACCTACTCCAACACTTCCTTCAATAGTAAGCATTCCTAACAATGCATAGTTATCCGTATGGAAAACTTCTTGTAGAGAAAGCATGCGAGCGTAAATTTAGCCACTGCACCTTTTTATCGTCTCTTAGGACCGTATCTTGCAATTGTATTTAACGAATTATGTAGGTATAGGTAGCATAAAGCATCTTCGCGTTTGAAGCTATCTGACGCTAGAATCAAACGTTACGCATCCATAGAGTCGAGCATCGAACGTAGAACCGAACAAGGCTTAGATACTGACTGATCCGCACCTACACATGGAAAGAGGAATATCCGACTTGGCCAATGAACGAGGTTCAAAGAAAGATTATTTTCTAACTAAACCTCCACCACGTCAATAGATGTTAGGTATCTATCATGTTTAGATTTTGAGAAATAGATTTTGTCAAAGGAGGTACGAATAAGTCATTTTCTTAATAAATAGTAGAGGTTATTTCATTACATTTGGTACGTACGACTCGCCCGTAGTTTCCACAGGCACGAGAAGTAAGCACTAGATTCTTTAGTTTTTACCAGTCGGTTAAATACAGAGATGGGGATCTATCCCATACTGCAGAAAACTCACATACATTCATATTCATTAAGTAGTAGTCAAGGTACAAGAGGAGTGCATAAGGGAATATAGGGAGGGTGCTGGCTACCCACAGTGCCCACTATGGTGGATCCGCCACTAATTGAATATGGTTCACCTCTCCACACGTTTGTTACATCAGCAATGTATTTCTGTACGGACATCAACAAACAGTCATGACTGGCATCTGTTATAACCGAATACATAGGTACGCTCATGTAGACTTTTAAAAGACTATACTCACTTTCAGTAAGTACTACCAGAGAAAAATAGAATCTGATCTTGTCGTAATAGATGGTCTCGATTTCAACAATATATTGATGCATTCACCGCCAGAAATCATATTATCCTCCGAGCCTTTTTCCCAAACTATGTTGGGGTCGGCTTCCAGTCTAACCGGATTCAGCTGAGTACCAGTGCTTTACAAGAAGCGACTGCCTATCTGACCCCCTCAACCCAGTTACCCGGACAACCCGATACCCCTTGGTTAGACTGGTGTCAGACTTACTGGCTTCTGACTACCCGTAACGACTGCCAAGGATGTTCAATGACAGCCGGGACCTACAGTTTAACGTGCCATCCGAAACACAATCATTGGTGTCTAAGATATACTTAGAAAGTACATACAAACTTAGAAAAGTTGCATTGGTACTAGCCTGACCTGGAATCGAACCCGCGCCCTCATACTGTAGAGGTTGGTTCTTTGCCCACTAGGCCACCACGACCACACCGCCAGAAATCATACGTTGTCTTAATGTTTAGGATGGAAAGAAAACATAATATTATGCACAAAATAGACGGCCTTCGCTCATACGATTTGTATCATGTTCATAGTGATTCTGATCAAAAGCTCACGTAGGCACACACAGTCGAGCCAGCAAGGTTACGGAGAAGTAAAGTGAAGTCTCTTTCTATGCGGAGCAATCATTAATTGTTTCAAAGAGACTGACGTGATCCTAGAACCTTCGAATCGGAGCCTGAAAATCAGGGAACTGAAAAGGCAATCGATGGTTGGGTTTTGGTTATATGATATTTATTGATCTCTCATACTCAAACAAATGATTGTACGTGAAGTGAATGCATCCATATATGCAAACCTCAGGATACTAAGCAGAAACCATAATTGCCCTAACTATATATTATATCAAAAGAAAGTTGCAGTCTAGATTATATATTTCTTTACATAATTTGCTTACGGACTGTACTTCTGCCTCATAGAAACTTCTAACGTCTACCATCCATGAGCAAAACGAATTGTGTTGGTTTAATAGAAACCGAGCAATAATTGGCGCTACTACAGAGACAACTTTCCTCATCAGCTGATCTTCATCGAGTATACTGTAAAGTGGAATTTCTGCCGTATCTCTCGAAAGTCCAGATGAAATAATTCGAATGTGTGACGTAAGTGCGCCCGCGCCGCGCCGCGCAGCTATTCCTGGCGCAGGCTGAGTCACGCGCTGAAATAAGGTCATTGTAATCCACACCGATAGGATCGCCGTTCGATTCCCGGCTCGCGATGTGTACATGCATTTTCATACCTACATTTTTAGAATGATCCAGAAGATTGAAATACAAATTATTACAGATTTCTATATAGGCAACAATGGTTGGCGCTTATTGAGCGAGTCTACACTTAGTTCAACGGTGGACGGCAATAAACCGATATGATGATGATCCATGCTTAATATAATAATAAACCTTCCTAATTATATTAAGCATGTGTTAAAGTTGTGTTAAAGCATGTAGTACTCTAAACATAGATATCTTCAGTATCTAGAAACCTGAATGATAAGGAACAATTTTACAGGCATTAATTAATATTATTTGCTAAATTACCACACGATGTTAATCGGCAGTCAAATCCATTAGCAACGGGAAATTCATTAAAAATCTAATTAATGAAGAGTGCAATCTGGAGCTGTGATCTCCACGCGCTAGCACCGCAGCGCGCTCGTTACCGACAAATGGGTATAATTTAGGCGATCACCAAAAATATTTTTAAGACTCTAAGCTGAGGCACCAAATAAAATAAACAACTCCAAAAAAAATAAATTGACTTTATTAAAAGGGCACTAAAGTATATAATATTATGATCCAAAAAAAATTAAATAACATCAGAAAAATCGCAAATCTCGCACAAATATTATTTTTGGTTCCCAAAATGGATTAATGGTCACCAAATTCTATCCAACTAAAAGATTAATATGGCTTGTGTTTAAACACCACCCAAAAAAGTACCTATTTTACTACCAAAAAAATTCTAAACGGTTACCAAAATGGATAAATGGTCACCAAATAACGTTTCCAAAAATATTATTAGGTAAAACCATTTTTTCGTATTATTGACTACTAAAAAAATATATGGACGCCTTTAAAATACACTTTAGACCAAATATTATATATTGTCACTACTTAGATGTTTCCAATTATGTAATACCATGACTCCTAATTTGGTCATTTTTGTTAGACTAAAAAAGCTAACGATCGCTAGAATATTTCCCAAATACCAATTAATATACTGGGGTTCCCAAACGTACGTCGCTTATTTATTGTTATATGAATTTGTGTGTAACTCAGTAGTAAAATGTAAGCACGAAACATGCAGCAAGCATGGCTTCTGTCACGGCTCCGGCACTGCGGGGCTCCGGCGGTCCCATGCGAGCTTATCGTCGCAGATGGTTTTCACGCTCACCACCGCAGCTTCGGCTTGCTGGCCGGATCAGCCGGCCAGCCTCAGCCGCGGCGGCGAGCCTTAAAAACTACCTGCGCCTCAGCTCGCAGGCCGCCTCGCCCCTCTGCGCCTACGCGGATTTGAATTGCACTCTAGGGGTAGGGCAGACAAGACTACGTGGAGTCGGTTTTGCAGCGATTCGTTTTCGTCACTAACTTTGATTTTGGTAGTAATATTAATCTTTTAGTTGGATAGAATTTGGTGACCATTAATCCATTTTGGGAACCAAAAATAATATTTGTGCGAGATTTGCGATTTTTCTGATGTTATTTTTTTTTTTTTTTTGGATCATAATATTATATACTTTAGTGCCCTTTTAATAAAGTCAATTTATTTTTTTTGGAGTTGTTTATTTTATTTGGTGCCTCAGCTTAGAGTCTTAAAAATATTTTTGGTGATCGCCTAAATTATACCCGATTAATATTACTACCAAAATCAAAGTTAGTGACGAAAACGAATCGCTGCAAAACCGACTCCACGTAGTCTTGTCTGCCCTACCCCTAGAGTGCAATTCAAATCCGCGTAGGCGCAGAGGGGCGAGGCGGCCTGCGAGCTGAGGCGCAGGTAGTTTTTAAGGCTCGCCGCCGCGGCTGAGGCTGGCCGGTTCTGCCGGCCAGCAAGCCGAAGCTGCGGTGGTGAGCGTGAAAACCATCTGCGACGATAAGCTCGCATGGGACCGCCGGAGCCCCGCAGTGCCGGAGCCGTGACAGAAGCCATGCTTGCTGCATGTTTCGTGCTTACATTTTACTACTGAGTTACACACAAATTCATATAACAATAAATAAGCGACGTACGTTTGGGAACCCCAGTATATTAATTGGTATTTGGGAAATATTCTAGCGATCGTTAGCTTTTTTAGTCTAACAAAAATGACCAAATTAGGAGTCATGGTATTACATAATTGGTAACATCTAAGTAGTGACAATATATAATATTTGGTCTAAAGTGTATTTTAAAGGCGTCCATATATTTTTTTAGTAGTCAATAATACGAAAAAATGGTTTTACTTAATAATATTTTTGGAAACGTTATTTGGTGACCATTTATCCATTTTGGTAACCGTTTAGAATTTTTTTGGTAGTAAAATAGGTACTTTTTTGGGTGGTGTTTAAACACAAGCCCCGACAAATGTACGACATGATTTTAATGATTAGTGTTTTTAAAGTATATCTCAACATTGCTGGAATGAACACATAAATTGTCACTAGTATTACGAGAGCCGCATCCAGTTTTTATTTTGTAAACAATCTTGTGCTATTGACAAAAATGTGAAACATGTCCATTTCGCATCTATGTACATAATTTTGAAGATAAATATTGTGATTCTATGCAGATTCCAAATTAGCAAAATGACGGCTTTGCAATCTGTTTGAAATCACATGAAACTGTGCATAAAAGAACAGATCTTAAGACTAGGGCTGCCATCCCGAATTTCAATAAACCCGGACAAAAATTAAAAAAACCCGGACATTTGGCGTAAATCGCATTTTTTCCCCAAACGAGTACGATTTTTTTTAAACAAAATAATACCTAATTTGTAATCCATTTACTATTAACATATACTTAAATTCAATGAGGTGCTTCCTTAAATTAAACAGTCCGGGTTTTCCCCGGACACTTCTTGAAACCCCGCCCGGACGGCCCCCGGACGGCCTCCAAACGAGGACAAATCCGGGGAAACCCGGACGGATGGCAGCCCTACTTAAGACCAACAATTCTTCGGCCAAAGAGCGATTGATTTGTGTGTGTCACTAAGTCACTATGTCAAGTTCTGCACATCTGAAGTACTAGAATCATCTTAGCAATAAATACATACTGTGGCAAAAATAAGGGACGGAATGCTTCTGAGGTCCAATATAACTCAGTGCCTTGGTACCCGAGCATTCTAGCCATATTCTTTGGGCTTGCAAATATACAGTCATGTAATGTGACTTCCCAATTTTTCTGCTTGTAGATTGATTTTTATCTTTACCTACCACTAATTGAAATCTTTGCAATAAAAAGCATGTACCTAGTAAACTTTACAAAACTTTCTGGCGACTCGGAAAATTGTTTGAGTAGCCTTGCAGTCACCGTTTTAATGGGCGAAGGGTACCTAAACCGTTACGGCCAAGGAATTTAGTTGCATGCCTACATGGAGATGGGCGAAAACTATACACCTACACATCATCTTATATATATAAAAATTAAACCCGCTTTCCGTTGTCACGACATAACATGAAAACGGCTTGACCGATTTGGCTGAAAATTAGAGGGGAGGTAACTTAGACCCGGGAGAAGGTTTTAGGATAGTTTTTGTCACCATCCGGCTACGGGACGCGGGTGAAACCGCGGGCGAAAGCTAGTTTGTAATAAAATCGCATACACATGAAGTAGAACTTAACTATAGATACGAATAACTCTTAAAGTTGGCAGACTTTAAATGTCAGAGTTCAGAATTTGATACACTCCAACCTTGACTTTCAATCAAATTATGAAAGTATGGAGAAGTTGGCACTTTCTGATCATCAACATACGTCATACTCCTCCCATGACACACGTGAGTCAGGTTCCAACTGTCGCGAGAGGCTCGACAGGCACGCCGCGCGCCTGCCAAGTGGCACCCGCTCGCCAGTGGCGCAATTATTACTGTCCCAACAATCGATACTGTTGGGAAATGTATCGACACTTTCATGTTCAATCGGTTACAAAATAAACATCTTTCGATATCAATAACTTTTCTTTTTTGTACTAAAACACGACAAAATAAAAATATACGTATATATAAAACTTATTTAACTATAAGTTGACAAAGTTTGCGCACTGGATAAAATTCATTCCTGTATATGGCATTTCTAATTGTAGTTGAACATGGAATTCTACGGACATAAAGTCATTTATCTCAGATCACCGTAGCTTGCTGTGTTTATGGGTTCAATAAGCGTGAAATTCATAAAAAATATGTGGAGTTTCTATACTGTTGGTAATAGTGGTAATAAAGAAATATGAATCAATATTAATGGGCAATCAGCCTATTGCAGGCCCAAAAGATTCGTATGATCTTTCACACCCCCTTTATCACCCACAAATTTGTCTAATTAAACTAAAACCAACTAAACCCAATCTCATTAGGTTAGGTTTAAAGTCAAACATATGCACTACAGTGACTGCAGTGGGAATGCAATTGAGTATGTTTACACCTGTAGAGGCCGGTAATCCGTCAGCTGCGGAAACCCTGGCCTCAATAGTGGCACCAGTGCGTCAGAGCTGCACTGATGCCACTTATATGTAATTTACTTCATGCAATACAACAGCATTATTTCTAGAAAGGATAAGGAGTCCTGATATGTGAGCCAACATTCGATACAAACATGGTTACGTACAGCAAACCTAAAGAATACTTTATTCATCATCTAACGAGCTTTTTCCCAACTATGACGGGGTCGGCTTCCAGTCTTACAGATACAGATGCATCTTACAGATGCAACTGAGTACCAGTGTTTTATAAGGAGCAACTGCCTATCTGACCTCCTCGATCCAGTTATCCAGAAACAACAGACTGGTGTCAGACTTACTGGCTTCTGACTGGCCATAACGACAGCCAAGGATGTTCAATGACAGCCGGGACCTACAGTTTAACGTGCCATCCGAAAGACATTGTTGGTGTCCAAGATATACTTAGAAAGTACATACAAACTTAGAAAAGTTGTATTGATACTTGCCTGACGTTGAATCGAAGAATGCTTTATAGATACTTAGTCAACAATTATTTGTCATCTTGCCAGAAGAGATATTTATATTCACTTGGTTGAACACCTATGTTAAATTGTAATCAATTGATGCAATGAATGTGACGGTTATGTTCTTTAAGATACTTCTCTTTCTGATAAATATTGTAGCAGTTCCATGCACACAAACATCCACGGTGTCAAATCTTAAGTATACCACGGTCTGTAAACGTTCTATTCCTAGGTACCTATATTTGCTGGGGGGAACTATTCAATAACAAAATGTATTCTTTCATGTTTGGCCTTGTGACTTGTCTACGTGGTACTTGTTTCACTTTCATCATCAACTTATCTTACTTACTTGAAAAAACTTTAAAACATGGGAACTTTGGTTACTTTGGCGTAGCAGTTGTCCCTGTAACTCTCTGAACAAGTCCAACATCGTAAACTAGGCTACTTGAGGTGGACTCTGGTGTTGGCAGACGACCAAGAATGTCCCATATCTAATGACTTTCCAATAACAGTGCATAAAGAATTTAGGACTGTGTGTCTGTATGCTTCCGTAAGAGAGACACCCAGAGAGAGTCACATGTTAGGGAGTGAACTGACCCACATTATCTAAAATAACTATCTCTGATCTGTATTGTTTCCACGGTGTGTAAATACAACGGTGTATGCAATTAAATCCAAACCTCAGAAAGTAGTAGGACGAGAAACTACAGAAAGAAATATGACTTCTTCCACAGAGATATTGATACAACCTATGATATAACGTTGAATAAGAAGTATTCCTGGAATATTGCTTTCATAGTAATCTAATCACCCTACAAATATCTCTCGACACGCATGTCTGTTGGATTATAAAACTTATGTTGCAACACTGTTAAAGACTTCCAACACCACATTGGCTCTTGAGAGACCTGGAGTTGATGATGTTAAATCTCTAAAATCGGGCACACCGAAAGGTCGCCTGTGGCTGATTAGAAAAGAGCAGAGAAAACTCTGACACGGCTACACTTGTTATCAAACCCTAGTCTACCTAAATGAGCATCTAATTTAGAGCATCCATTGAAATACTGTATTGAGCGGCTTTCATAAATTGAAATTATAAAGCCAGTCATAAAGAAAGCTAAGGCTGTTAGCCGAGCCCGTATAACATATATACTATGAAGAGACATGGCTTTTGTAAAATACGATAGTTAAGGTACAAACCAATAGACCTACAGAATTCAGCGAGTTTATGAAGTTCACTACCTGTAACACTAATGATATCCTAATACAACGGTACTTATGTGTAGATATTAGCTACCACTTGAACGCACTGAAGTCTAGCGTAACAATATTGAACAGATAAACGGGTAACTTCTTAACGCTGAACTTAAACCAGAGAATCATCAGCTGCTAGTGAATACAAGACCAGTATCCTGAGCTGCTAACCACAACTGAGTAGAGTCGCAATAGATACGTGAAGTACAAGACAACCCAAGGCTACGTATGTGGGGCTGGATTAGCAGCAGCACGGAACAAAGAATTTCAAGTGGCAATGGATACGGCCGCGGTAAACTTCCATTCAATAAAGTTATATTTGTAAAGAATTGAGCGGCGTTCGTTGTACCCAGGAAACTGCCCCACCACAGGTGAGCTGATTATTTTTAAATCCAAACAAAAGCGTTGCCACGGCTGAGCCGGCGCGCCGCCCAAACTGTTCTGATGCCGAATCGAAGACTATCGTATTTGTCGAACTAAAAAAGGAATCGCGAGCGCAGCGGTCGTGGGGAGGGGAGAGACGGAGGGGGGATTCTCCTGGATCTCCGAGAGGGAACGAAAACTCGGAGTCAGGGTGGGACTGCCGAGCGGAACAGTCTCTCCTTCGTCGATCGTCCAACACACAACACAATGGTAAGTGTTAGACACAGTGACACCCAGTGAATACACAAGTGATAGTAAAGTGAATTGTGATGAAGTGGTGAACACTTTGAAGATATCCGCGCTACACATCCCGATGGAGAAGTCACCGGCCTAACAGATAACAACGCGAACAGAACGGAACAACGTCGCGGTTAAATCATAGTGAACCCGTCGATTGTGATATAATAATTTTTCAACACTGAACACGCTTAGAAGGGTCTTGCGAATATCTAGTAGTACAATGAATATAAATATTATCCGGACATTTAGAACTTCGAAATCAATCAATAAGCGGCAGCTGATTCTAATTTAAAAAAAGACCGGTTGTTAAAATTAACTTGACGTAATATCGAACAGTTGTTAACATCAAAATAATTCAATTAACATCACACAATCATAATAAAACTAGAAAATAAAATGTTGGATCATACAATAGTACACGCTAAAGACTTAACGCAGTCAATAGTTATGCCGCTCATAAATACAAGATTTACTCAAAGTAAATCTTTAAACAATTTTAGCAATCAAACTCAATTCATTAATTCAAAATGTAATAATAAATATAAATAATTAATTAATACCTGAAGCTGAAGGCTAGGCTAGGCTGAAGGCTAATTAATACCTGAAATGGGAGCACGCGCGCTTCTATAAATAACATGATGTAACTGAGCAGTGGTGATGAGGCGGGCGTAAGCGAAACCGGGAGCTAAATATAGAGGCGCCTCCACGCCACGCCTAAACGGGACTGGGCCGGTGAAAACACGCGGTAATTATCTTGCAATCACTGACCAAAAACAAAACAATAAATTTAATGATCTTATTTATTTCAAAACTATCACCGTAGCTGCTATTTTCTAAATAAATGATGAAAGCAAATCGAATTCTTGAACGAACGAACGAAGGCAAACAGAACTAGGTACGGTTTAAACAATCGAATCTAATTAAGCAACGAAGCAGATCCTCCTACAACTCCAATTCAAAATCATACAAGCACATCATGTTATCTTCACTGGGAACACAATACACTAAGTCTAACTTAAGGAATATGAACGAGAAATCACTAAAGATAATATTTATTTCCAGGCGGATAAAGATAAGAAGGTAAAGAAGAAGAAGGCAAAGGAAGATGCACCAGCAGAAGAGGCGCCAGCTGCAGCTGCGCCCGCCGCCACTGGTGGCAGCGACAGGCAGTCGTCGCGTGGAAGCCGCAAGGCCAAGCGCACCGGCTCCAATGTCTTCTCCATGTTCTCACAGAAGCAGGTCGCTGAGTTCAAGGAGGTAAGCAAAGAAACACAATATTATCCTCTAAAAAGAGAGAAGATTCAGTCTAGATCCCCTGTATCTCGCTGAAATTACATTATTTGGCTTATGTTTGGGAACCACCTAGTGGTACATAAATCTTGTTATTTCGATCTAGGCTAGAAATACATATAAGAGCAATCTAAGCAAAATCACCATTCTATGAAATTGAATACAAACAAAGCCGACTACGTCAACTAAGTAGAACTTGAGGATCTGTGTCACAATCGTGTTTAGCTCGTGCTCGGCTGCCTGTTTAGTAAACACAGCCCGCTATCTCTTGTTTTCATTGTCTTTAATTACGCATACATTTTCAAAATTGTGGGCTCGTGACGTCCTTAGTTTACAACTTAGAACAGCTTACAGATTGCCAATTCAATCTCCTTAGAGTATCCTGATCCTTCGGCAAGCCGATGCTGTATTTATTATTTTTGAATGGAATAAATAGTAATGAAACATTTCTGTTCTGCAGGCCTTCCAGCTAATGGACCACGACAAGGATGGCATCATCGGCAAGAACGATCTGCGCGCCACCTTCGACTCGCTCGGCAGGCTGGCGTCGGAGAAGGAGCTCGACGAGATGGTCGGTGAGGCCTCTGGCCCCATCAACTTCACCCAGCTCCTGACCCTCTTCGCGAACCGCATGTCCGGCGGCTCCGACGAGGACGACGTCGTCATCAACGCCTTCAAGACCTTCGACGACGAGGGCAAGATCGACTCCGAGAGGCTCAGGCACGCCCTCATGACCTGGGGCGACAAGTTCTCCGCCGACGAGGTCGACGAAGCGTACGACCAGATGGACATTGACGACAAAGGCTTCATCGACACCGCGAAGCTGATCTCCATGCTCACCGCCAGCGCGGAGGAGGAGGAGGGCGGCGAGGCCGCGTAGATATTCCATCGAGTCACCATCGAAACAAGGTGTTGAGACGCAGCGCAAGCAGCACACCGCCCGGCCGCCGCACGGTTCTACTCATCGGATTAAAGAGCACGATGTGAACCGACAACATTTTTTATTTAATTTCTTTATGTAATTAATTTATTGTTTCCATTTTTTAATTTATATATAATGAAAATATAGTTCTACTATTACCAAAGTATTGTGTAGTACTGTCCCCGTACTATGTTTGACCAACTGCAGAAGGGATATTTATAAGGAATACTATGTATTCATATTCTGTTTCAAATAAAGAATCTATAAAGTCTGAACTAAATGACATGTGTCCAAACGGTCACACTTTTACAGAAACATGAATGTTATCATTACACCACACTCAGCACAAAGCACCTGCATTCAGACACGGTCCCCTCGTGGCACACAATCAGTAATGGCTACATAGAATTATATTGATACTACATTATATGCACATTCAAAAATTGGAAACTTTCCCCGATATTCACATTTAACTTTGAAATAAGAACGCATACGCAAAAATTACAAAGAGCAACTTCCTTGGACCTACACACTTTGAACATAATATTATACCAATACAAAACAAGCACTCAGTAAGTTATATTAGTTAAGTAAAACAACAACTGATAGATAGAGCAAACGAGAACAGATGCTTTTTCCCTCTATAGTTGTTTACAGAGCTAGGTACATATAACTGCTAGCTTAATGTTTATCTTACCGTGAAGAAAAAAAACCTTCAGTTGTGTTTTAATGCTAATAATGATCGTAGCTAGGGCTGCCATCTCAAATTTCGCCAAACCCGGACAAACATTAAAAAACCCGGACATTTGACGTAAATCGCATTTTTTCCCCGAACGAGTACGATTTTTTTTAAACAAAATAATACCTAATTTGTAATCCATTTACTATTAACATATACTTAAATTCAATGAGTGCTTCCTTACATGAAAAGTGTCCGGGTTTTCCCCGGACACTTCTTGAAACCCCGCCCGGACGGCCCCCGGACGCCTTTCAAACAAGGACAAATCCGGGGAAACCCGGACGGACGGCAGCCCTAATCGTAGCTAATATAGCAAAATACGTCCTTTAGTAAATTACACGGCGCTCATAAATGTTTAATTAAAATTAGGGTGAGGAATGCTAGCAAATACCTATATATCTGGAGATGATTGATCTGATAATAATTTATAGTGATACTGATAACTCAGATGATAGGCACTTAGGTACTACCAAAAATGTACCAGGAAGGAACTCTCAGCCAGAGTTTTCCTGGAGTTGCAGGCCCCAGATCTAGACTGCGTGCGACGAACTAAAATCAATGATTTACCAATTTTTTATAACTATGTGCACTTTTATCCCTAAATCCAAAAGTAAACTCAATTCGCATCACGTTTGGGTGAGTGGATTCTAGATACCTGTTTGTACTTAAAAATAAGGTAAGCGAACGTGAATTCATGCCTGGCGTTAGTAAAAGCTGCACATGACTACTATAAACTTTTAGGAGACTTTGACTGAGACCTGACTTTTTATATAAAAAGTTTCTGAACGAGTTATTGATTGTCAAAGTGACAGCGCACGTTTACGCCAATAGAGTCACTGTCAGTGTCACAACAAGTACTTGTTTTGTTGTGTTGTGAATGTTTGTAGTTTTGTAATCGACAATGACGGCTGAAAACAGCGAGAATACAACGAAGACATTCAATTATTCGTTCCCGACATGCACCAGCGAGGAAGTGCAGTTCAAGCTGGAGGTGCCGGTGGAGATCCCGCACGCCGGCTCCACCAGAGAGCTGGTGCAGCGCGTCATCAGCATGTTCCACATCCCCGTCTACTTGGAGGAAGGTACGGAGCTGTGCCTGCTATCATCTAGGAGGGCGGACCAGTCTCGTCTCGCTAGGTGTACGACCACTCGAGTATCGAGTATAGTTAAGGTTATCATGAAACCTCCCACTTCCTTGCAATCAGTACCAGTGTTTACATTTGTGTCAGTGTGTTTTGGGAATGTACACTGCAGATATTCTTAATTTTACGCTATCTTATCTAGATTATTATCATGAAGCCCAACTTTTATACTTAAACCAAATTGCTTTTAAAATTGCAGACCTAAATGAAAAATTAGCAAAATTTGTAGCTGAAGAAACCAAAAACTTTCACAATGAAAGAGACAGGAAGCTTCTGAACCAGCTGAAGAACAGTGAGATCAATGTGGAAGGCATCGTGAAGGGCTGGGAGAAGCTGTTCAAAGACAATGTCATGGAGTTTGCAGAACAGAAGGGCACCTCCGATGAGGAAGTGTTCGCAGCCGCCTACCACAAGCTGGTGCACTCCCCCGCACTCGAGACTATCCTACAAGTAGAGAACTCATACGCTAAGACTGTCATGAACACTCTCAATAACAGAGATGAAGATATCAAAAAACTCACACAGAAGTAAGTTCTGCTGACTTAAATGCCCAACATTGCAGAATAAATCAATAGCTCATGCTCTGTCTCATTATAAAATCCTTTTCTGATTACAAATATTTCACTAACAGACAAACAGAGGAGATGGAAGAGAAAGTCCGTCTACTGAACACATCAACAACAGAGGAAGAGATCAATGAGCTGGCAGCACAGCAGTTTGAGCAGCAAGCCCTGGTGGCCGGCCGCTGGGGGTCACAGCTAGACGCACTGCGGCAGACGCAGCGGGCACAGCACCGCGCCTGGCTCATGAACACACTGGAGGAGTATCAAAGCACCTCTGCACTCAACACACCCAGGTATGACTGACTATGACACCTATGACTTTGCATTTGAAGTAAACAAACAAAGTAAACAGCTGCCAAACCAATTACTGTGCAGTCTGGAGCAATGGCCGTAGCATCTACTGTGATAGCTAATATCTAGTGCGGTAGTAAGTACTGTGGTGGCACCATTGGTATGCCCCATGCAGGGCTTTATAGTATGCCCACTACCCTATAGTTCGGCCATTCAGAGAATGCGTTCCTGACACGTCGCGATTGAACTGACGACGTAACTTTGCAATGGCGTTGCAGTTACGATAAAAATATTTTTGCTGGTTGTTTACCGTTTTAACAATTGAGGAGCATTAAAACAACATTATTATATCAATAATCAATGAATGTTATAATTTTGTGCCAAACTGAGTGTCAAATAACTTGGTAAATATTTTTCTAAATCTATACTGCGCTATTACAAGGTTATGTCAGCGGTTTATATTTTGTAGTGCTGTGCTAAAAATAACAGGCAAGTATCGTAATCTGTTCTTATACAGTTATAATATAAAATAATACGTTTTGATTTTCTTTTTAAGAATTGGAAAATAATGGACTATAAGACTTAATTATAACGTTTATGAAATATAAAAATAAAACTATGACCAAACCGCATTTTTATACTTAGATTAAAAATGGTAACCCCAAATGGCGTTATGGGCCGCCATTTTGTGACGCTAAAACAGTCGTCCGTTGTCGTTTCGTGCGCATAGACCACGTTTTTCAAGTGTTTTCGATCTGTTTTTATTTGATTACCCGGCTTTTGTTAGACCGAGATATCAGGATTGATTCTGTTATTGATAATAATATAATTATACATGTAGGCGAAGATGATGATGAAGACACCACCTCCTCAAGCAAATCGGAGTCTGATTAATATTCTGTTCGCACATTCAATTCAATGTACTTGTAACAAAGAATAAATAAAACAATTTTATTATATGAATATTACCTTTTTTTGGTTTCCACTTAAATAACTAAAATATAAAACAAATGATTCCGCCAATTTAAAACGAAAATAATCTTAAAATAATGCGGCGGTTCATTTTGAAGGAACGGTAACGAACTCAGTGTTATGTTGTGCCCATCACTAGTCGTGACTAACTGATAGGTGTCAGGAACGCATTCTCTGAACGGCCGAAGTATAATTCCTTTTTCTTCTTTTTATGTAGCCCCTGATCTACTCCTCCTATGTACATCTTAAGTAGTTCCCTTTTATGTATTGCCTGATATCTACTTTCTTATGTATCCCTACATACTCCCTAATGTATTTCCTTATCTACTTGCTTATATACTTATCCATATACTCCCTGTATGTACTCCCTCAAGTATGTACATGGTTTTCATTGACACATGGGGCAGTAGTTGAGTATGATTGTCTGCAGCAACTCACCGCTGGGCACGTTCTCCCCGGAGGCGGGCGGCGCGGCGGCGCCGGCGGCGGCCAGCGAGCGCCTGGAGGAGAGCTTCACCATCCACCTGGGCAGCCAGCTCAAGCAGACGCACAACATCCGCATCGTCGCCATGGACCTGCTCGACCTCTGCTCCGTCGACCATGTTGACAAGTCAGTCCTCACTGCTTTTCATGTCTTATTGAGGCTCTTCATTCTATGATATTTTAGTAGTGTTAGTTTTTTCAACTCAATTCAATGTAATGTTTATGTGTATGTTTGTTTCTTTGTATTGATTGCGTAGAGCAGTTCTTGATTATTGTTATATCAAGTCATTGTAGACTTAGTGTACACGAATGGATGGCCTTTTCTCTAAATTTTTATTGCCATTTTATTGTGAAGATTACCGTAGTAGGACCGACTCTTAGGGCTCAATTTCACCGATGACAAAAACGTCAGTCAGTTTTGTTAAAAGAACCTGTTTACTATATTTACGTTCAATTATACTTCGGCCGTTCAGAGAATGCGTTCCTGACACCTATCAGTTAGTCACGACTAGTGATGGGCACAACATAACACTGAGTTCGTTACCGTTCCTTCAAAATGAACCGCCGCATTATTTTAAGATTATTTTCGTTTTAAATTGGCGGAATCATTTGTTTTATATTTTAGTTATTTAAGTGGAAACCAAAAAAAGGTAATATTCATATAATAAAATTGTTTTATTTATTCTTTGTTACAAGTACATTGAATTGAATGTGCGAACAGAATATTAATCAGACTCCGATTTGCTTGAGGAGGTGGTGTCTTCATCATCATCTTCGCCTACATGTATAATTATATTATTATCAATAACAGAATCAATCCTGATATCTCGGTCTAACAAAAGCCGGGTAATCAAATAAAAACAGATCGAAAACACTTGAAAAACGTGGTCTATGCGCACGAAACGACAACGGACGACTGTTTTAGCGTCACAAAATGGCGGCCCATAACGCCATTTGGGGTTACCATTTTTAATCTAAGTATAAAAATGCGGTTTGGTCATAGTTTTATTTTTATATTTCATAAACGTTATAATTAAGTCTTATAGTCCATTATTTTCCAATTCTTAAAAAGAAAATCAAAACGTATTATTTTATATTATAACTGTATAAGAACAGATTACGATACTTGCCTGTTATTTTTAGCACAGCACTACAAAATATAAACCGCTGACATAACCTTGTAATAGCGCAGTATAGATTTAGAAAAATATTGTTTACCAAGTTATTTGACACTCAGTTTGGCACAAAATTATAACATTCATTGATTATTGATATAATAATGTTGTTTTAATGCTCCTCAATTGTTAAAACGGTAAACAACCAGCAAAAATATTTTTATCGTAACTGCAACGCCATTGCAAAGTTACGTCGTCAGTTCAATCGCGACGTGTCAGGAACGCATTCTCTGAATGGCCGAACTATAGTAAACAGTTGTTTTAAGAAAAACGGACGTTGTAAATGAGAGATGTATGGCCGGCTGGCACAGCCCGAGCGAGTCGTCGCGGCGGCTGGGCACGGCGCTGTCGCTGTACGGCTCGGAGCTGGCGGGCGCCGTGCTGCTGACGGAGGCGCCGCCGCGCCGCCCCGCGCCGCCCACCACGCTGCTGCTGCGCGCCGCCGAGCGCTCCACCGAGCACCACTTCGCCGACGCCGACCACCAGCTGCGCACCATCAGCGAGAAGGTCCAAGAACCGGTATGTTTGCTACTATACACTTACTTTTACTCAATAGCTAGTGAATGGATTTTGACTTTTGATATATAGAGGTGTACTTAATCGATGAACGCCATATTTCGGCCTTGTTGAGGGCGTAGTGATACCGGCTATAACTTGTCATACTCTGTGATAAGGTGGAGCGGCGGAACACGCAGCGGCTGCAGCAGGCGGAGAGCGCGGCGGGCTCCGGCAACGGCTCGCGCTTCAAGAGCAAGCGCAACCTGCAGACCGGCGACATCTTCATCACCAAGCACAGCAACCTGGCCGAGGTGCACGTCGTCTTCCATCTCATCGTCGACGACTCCTCGCTCAGATCTGGTCCGTCCCGCAGTACTCGGCTTCAATTACAAATTTTAGAGCATGACCATATTGTAGATCAGCTCTTTTCCAACTCTTAGAGACCGGCGGGCGCCGTTTGACGGTACGGCGCGGCATAATATTTTTAGGTGATGAGTGAAAGTATAACTTACTATTAATTACAGTAGATGTAGCAATGAAATCGAAATTTTCTGTTCGTCGCTTTAAAATGCACTGCGTGACACTATGGTTTTAATGTTAATTTACAGGAGACATCACATCTCGGCACCCTGCTATTTTGGGCCTGCGGAACATCCTGAAAGCGGCGTGCAGCAACGACATCACCAGCATCTCGATACCGCTGCTGCTGCGCCATGAGATGTCCGAGGTATAACTCAAACACTAAACAATTCAGTTTTGTTGAACGTCTTTATCTCGGGACTGACTGGTTTCTTTAAAAAATTTAAAAGTTGTTTCACTGTCAAATTCATCGAGGAAGTGTACTAGGCAAGCTTTTAATCCGCTGGAAAGATTAGTAAGTAGTAGTTTCCGGTGGAGGAGTAGTAATGGTCGGTGGTTGCTTAGGAGATGACGGCGGCGTGGTGCGTGCGGCGCGCGGAGCTGGTGCTGAAGTGCGTGAAGGGCTTCATGCTGGAGGCGGCGGGCTGGGGCGGCGCCGAGCTGCGCACGCTGCACTTCGCGCTGCCGCCGCGCGCCGCGCCCGCCACCTTCGCCGCGCTGGCCGCGCTCACGCCCAACATCTTCCGCGTCTCCAACCCCGTCAAGTTCCGCACCTGGTGCTGAACCCGCTGGCATATACTCGCGGGCTAGCAGCGTGCACGCTCGACGCGACGTGTTGCACTCAAGAACTGTTCCATTATGTAATCAAAGTAGCTTATTCAGTTATAACTTATTCCTTAGGCGGCAAATTGGGCGTTGTTTAGAGCGTGCAGGCGAGCGCTACTAAATGCATGTTGAGACTGAAGTCAGTGGTCAGGAAAATCAAACCGTTTTCCAAAACAACTAATTATTGTTGTTCGGTAAAAAGCTATAACTTAAGAGCAGGAAGACTCCTTAAGTTAGAAATGTAGTATAAATAAATATCGCAACTAGCTTTTGCCCGCGACTTCGTTCGCGTAAAATAGTGACTTCCGGCAGATTTTTGGTTTGACCAATAGATGGCGCTATATGGAATAAATTTTATTTATATTTTTTTTTGTACTAAGAACTATCCTATGTCCTTTCTTAAGTTCCAAACTATGTCTGTACGAATTTCACACAAATCGGTACTGAAACGATTTGTGTGAATAAAAACCAGCATTCATGGACACTGCGAACGAACGAAACTTTTATTTCCCGATCGTCAACAGTGTTGACGACAGTAACGAAAGGTGTTACCGAACGGGAATTACCAGAAATAATAAGTAGCGTTCGTCAACACTGTGAACGAACGAAACTTTTTTTTCCCGATCGTCCAGCGTTGAAGAAAGGGTGTTACCGAGCGGGAATAACCCGCGCGAATTTATTGCGGCCTGAGTTCAAGATGACAATAAGTTACTGTAACATTCCAAATCAAATCGGTGGACGGTGGATAGGATTGAGTAGGGGGTAAACAATAAAAACAGTACAGTATTCACGAAATTGTTTATTAAAAGCTATGCAACAACATTTTTAAAATATCAATTCCAAATCTTATATTTATAATTTTGACTCTTGTCAGTATCGTATATCTTGTCATTTTTCAATTAATTCAATATTGTACTTTGTTCCCTATACATTGCCTACTTTGCATTTCGTACTTCCAGTTACCTGCAACTATTTCATGTTTTTTTTAATAATGGAAATCTGCCAAGTTTGTAATTTTCATCAAGGTAAAAAGATAAAAACTTATGATTAGTTATGATAGAATAAAACAATAATCTACGAATTATGAAAACAATAACATAATCCAAGAATATGTACTAACCATTGAACAATGTGCGTTCACTAGCACCGATCAGCTTTAAAACTAAATGTGTTTGCATTCAGGATCCCGACATTGTATCCTTCTCAGTAAAATATAAGATATATGCTAGTTTGTGTTACAATTAGCGTATTAAAAAATAAGAAAAACCTTATAGCAAAAAGAGCTTACAAATATAATTATAAATATAATTGAAATGAACATGATAAGAGAGAAGCTACTTTGTGAAATATTGTGCTAAGGTATTTATTCTGTTGTAAATCACTGGGCACTGGCGGACCACAGCGCGGTATCTCCAGATAACTACTTGCTCTACCAAGTATCAGAGAAATGTTAGAATTTTTAAAACTTCCATCATAATAAATTAAGTATCCGCGAATTGTTATAATTTTTAAAATCCATCATAATATACTTAGATAAAATCTATTAGTCAGAGGGTAAAACATTCATGCGGTTTAAGATAAATTATATTTGACTGGAACATAATCCATAATAGATTCGTTGTGGACTGAGTATGAATAAAATCGCCCGGATATAAACTATTATTTCATACTTTGTACATAATATTACTACTAGAACACAAGGTCCCCGAGGAACGCTAAACATAAAATTACCTCAAAATATAGCGCGCGGCGTCAAACATGCGCGCATCTGAAACAAAACTTAGCGTCGGTCACATTGTCTCACAACATATACACATTGTTACGTTGCGACGCGGTCCTTCGCGACCACTGCCACGGCGATGACCAAAAATAAATAAATGTCTTGTTTTACTTTATATAGTTTTGTTACATGTATCAAAATATTTAAATTTTCTTCTTTTCTTAAATTCATTCATTCATTCAGTTATTATTTGTAATTATAAGTGTGTAAAATCATTATACTATAAGTGTTTAAAAAGTATAAAACTGTATAGTTATGTATATATTGTATCATGTATAGTTTGTAAGCAATAAATATAAATGATTTATACTTGGAGTTTGTTATGAAACCCTGAGTCTCACCTTATGATAAGTATTATTTGTACTTGAGTTTAGTGTAGCACGTTGAATGTTCGTTATCTCCGGCGACTCCGGCCCGCGGTCTTGCCTGTTCACAGACAACGAAACATCAGAGGTTTACATCAGAAACAAACGAGTGAGAACTGTGCCATCACCACAAACCAAATTACTCGTGACGTCATTCTTCTTTCTACGTTTTATACATATACTCCCTGATGTACTCTCCTATATACTGCCTTAGTTAATTCCTGATGAACTCCCCCTGTATACTCCCTTATGTAGTACCTCTACGTAGTCTCTTTTGTTCTCCCTTGAGAACACTCTTGTGTTCTTCCTCTATAAACTCCCTTAGAATGCTCTCCCTATGTACTCGCCCAGTAAGTATATTCCCTTATGTACTCACTATTCACTTACTTATGTCCATTTTTATGTGCTACCCTATAAACTATATGTATATTCCCCCTGTATAAACAGTTACATTATAAACCTTCCTATTAAATCTCTCTATGTATGAAAAACCGCATGAAAATCGGTTGCGTAGTTTTGAATATTTAAGCGTACAAAGGGACAGAAAAGGGGACTTTTTTTATACTTTGTAGTGAAGGAACATAAACATAAGACACATGCACGCGAAGTAGACAAGGGTATATAGAGTAATGTGTAGAGGTACCTGCGGGCTGCAGCGCGGGCGCGGCTGCCTTGCCGCGAGCTCGCTTGCTGCGCTCTGCACACAAACATGTCACGTTACTCCATTGCATTGTGTCATATACCCATAGATGTAATATACTAAACAAGATTGCGCACTCTCATAATTTATATTTACGAAAATGAACTCTATTCCAAAACATTAAGGTACTAAATTGGTTGCATAATATACAGAGGCAAATCCGAGCCGAGAGTGATAGTTAGAACGAAGGCCGATTGTCTCTTTCTAACACCTTGCCAGCACAAAAAAATGTTGTGATCAACAGTTTTATAGAATCACTTATATTTTTATCTTATTTTAACAATTGTAACTCAACAAATTAATAACAGTCGCATTAATTTATTCGTATTAACGGCCTCCGTACTAACTGTTTCACTCGGCTCGTTTTTTGGTTAAAAATGCGCAGTCCTGTTTACTATATTATGTCTATGCATATACCCGACATCAGACATCATGTAACACTACCTTGCACAGGTGACGGCTCCACCGCAGTTGCTCTTTTACGCTTTCCAGTCTGAGTTACAGGAACAATCTCACTTTTTGCCTAGAAACACCAGTCATATATAAATCATTGGAACAAGAAGACTTTCATTTTAGTGAAATCTAAATACAAATGAATGATTAAGGTCTGGTTTCAATGCTATGTGCCAGATAAAGACTTCTTATAATTTCTACTAAATATGTATTGCAGTGAAACTAAAAGTTATAGTTTATCTGTGAGAGAAGGTCCTGATAGGCTATAAAGAGGCTTTATAAATAGATTTACCTTTCTGCCTCTAGCAGGTTTGTGGTTGGGCTCGGGCGACGGGTCCCGCGGCACAGGCGCGGGCTTGCGCAGCTTGGCGGGCGCGGCGGCGGGCGCGGCGGAGCTCTTGCGCTTGCGCGAGGCCGCACTGGCCGGCGCCGAGGCCGCACCGGATTTGTCTTCCTTATTATTACTCGCCTTTTTATTGGTGGCGGGTGGCGCGTCTGTCTTACGAGATTTCCGAGTTTTGGTAGCAGACCTCGCCACGGACTCGTTATCTTCAGACTCCTTCGCGTTGGTCTTCCTTCTCCTGGTTTTGGGTTGTACTTCGGCTGGACGAGTAATTCTCTTAGAGTGTGTTTTAGGTTGAGATTTGTTGGGAGATTCGGATCGGCGATTCGGCGGCGGGCGGCGGGCGGCGCGGGGCTTGAGCTGCGGCGAGGGCTTGCTGACGGCGAGGGTGGCGCGGAGCACCTTAGCGCGCGTACTCTTTGGTGTCTTTGGTTTTTCGTCTTTCACAGATTGATTGTTGCGAGTGGCGCGAGTTTTCTTGACACTAGGCTTAGGCGTCGCGGGAGGCTCTGGCTGTTTTCGTTTTCTTGACGCTCTGGGCTTCGGACTCATTAGGGGAGATTTCTTTGCGACGACCACCTTCGCACCGCGCTTCTTAGTGTTTGTTTGAGGAGTAGAGGGAAGAGTAGACACATCTTTTCTACGAGACCGAGTCGTTTTGACTGGAACAGGCGTCGCTACTTTTTTAGTAGCTTTAGTTTTTTTAGCAGAACTCACTTTTTTTACAGGACTCACTTTTTTCGTTGGACTCACTTTTTTTGGAGAACGCACTTTTTTAACAGGACTCGCTTTTATAACTGTGCTTGTTTTGGCCTTAGTTGTGCGAGTATTCCTAGTCTTCACGGGACCTGTCGTTTTCGCTTTAATAGTGGTATTTCTAGCTTTGGCTTTCTCTTTTTTGGGGCTAGTATTTTTTTTTGGAGTCTTAGGTTTGGCCCTACTGCGAGTCTTTTTAGGAGAAGGTTTCACTATTGCAGGAGTTGTCGCGTCTTCTACATTTTCAGTATTAGCTCTCGTGCTTCTCGCGTTCTTCTTTGGTTTCTCTTCGTATGCTCTGGAAGGAATATTAAAATTATATTAAATGTAAACGGATCAAAAACGTGGTATAATGTATGAAAATAATGAACACAAGTGGATGCGGCAGTACGTGTACGTACGTGGAGTGGTGGAGAGCGGCGATGGGCGACATGCGCGCCAGCCCCTGCAGCCCCGCGGCCGCCGCGCGCGCCTTGAGCGGCGTGGAGTGGCCCAGCGCGCGCTTCTTGAGCGGCAGCGGCGCCGCCAGCGAGCGCTTCTTCAGCGGCAGCACCAGCGAGCCCGACTCTTCCTCTGGCGCCTGCTCCGACTTGGACCTCCGCGCCTTCGATCTGTTCGCGGCGGAGTCGTCGGCGGCCTGTAAGGACTCCAGGTAGTTCTTTATTTGCAGTCTCTTGTTCAACTCCTGTTCCAGCCAACTGTCGGTGTTCGTCACCTGATCTAAGGATGCGTGTAATGATTTAGTTTTAAGAGTTTTCGTCTTCTGAACTGTCTTCTCGGTGGAGAATGTTTTAGAATAGACCGCTCTGATCTGCTGCTTGCCGACCAGCTGATCGAACAGGCTCTCCGCGCGCGTGGACACGGTCGCCGACGACAGGTTGGACAAGTTGAACAGCTCCTCCACTCCGCTGACGTCACTCAGATCGTTCCGTGTCTCGCGCCTGAACATTCGCTTCACCCCTCGCACATCGCTCAGATCGTTTTTAGGACTTCGTCTTTTTAACATTCTTTTAACTCCAGATACATTCCGTAGATCATTGGCAGGACTTCGTGTTTTAAATAATTTCTTTACGCCCCTTACGTCATCTAATTCGTTTCTGGGCGATCTCCTCTCAGCGGTTTGGAACAACGCTTTGACGCCGGTGACGCGGCGCAAATCATTTTTGGGCGAGGAAGCGAACACCTGTTTAACTCTGACGTCACTCAAGCGGTTCCTAGGGCTCCTTGCGAATATGTTCTTGAGGCCAGTGACGTCGGTGAAGTCGTTCTTGATGGAGCGGCGGGCGCGGGGCGGGCGGCGCGGCGCGGGGCTGGCGCTGCGCGGCGTGCTGAGCGGGCTCACGAACAGCTCGGGCGTGTAGCAGTCGGCGTGGTCGGGCGGCGAGGCGGCGGGCGGTGAGGCGGCGGGCAGCGTGCGGCGGCCGCGCGGCGCCTCGTCGGCGAACTCGCGGCGCCGCGACAGCTCCGTCATGCTCTGCGACAGCTTGCGCTTCACGGGGCTGCTGAACAGTTGCTTCACGATGTCGGACTCGTTCAGGTCGTCGATGATGGACCGCTTCGACTGCGGCTTCTTGGCCGTCGAATGTTTGTTCTTCACCGCCTCCTGAACTAACTTGACGGCGCTCTTGGGCGTCGCCACTTCACCGTTGTGGGTGTGGTTTAATTTGTCCACAGAGTCACTGCTCAACCTCAATCTAGTTTTTCTCACACTGAAGCTCATAGACTTAGATTTTGCCCCGATTCTGGTCCTAGGTCCTGAGATTCCTCCGATTGTCTTTCTTTTAGTATTGAATGAAGTCCTGCCTTTTCTTGTAGCTTTTTGTGAAACAAAAGAACTTTGGCTGGAATCTAAAAGGCTTTGAATACTCAGAACAGGTGTGCTGGCTTCCTCGGGACTATGTCTATTTTCCGGTGTACTGATGCCTTCGTTTTGCGCTGGTGAATGCGTGGGCGTCGCTACAGTATCATCGGCAGCCGAACGTGTGCTAATTCTGATAGATTTTGAAGTGGTGCTGATGCGTTTGGAGGTCCTCGGAGAGTCTTCGTCGTCTTCGAGCAGCAACAAGTCAGTGTCGTTGAGACGCGACCTGCTGCGCGACGCGCGCGATATCCGAGTGCTGTTCACCGTTATATGCTTCTTGGCATCCTCCGTGTTCTCGGGGGTCGACAACGATTTCGATCGTTTCGATTTGGACGCGCGGATTGTGGAGCGCGATCCGTTCACGGAAACATTACTGAAAGTGTCGAGGCTCGGGTCGGACCGAGATCTAGGAGTGGACGGCCGGCCCTTAGCGTAGGGCGTGCTGGAGCCCAGGAGGGTCGCGTCAATGGTGGAGCGAGTCTGCCGCCCGGCGGCGGTGCGAGGAGTCCCGAACGTCGTGAGGCCGGAGCCGGCGGAGTCGTACACGGAGTCTTCGGTGTCCACGGACACCAGGTCCACGATGGAGTAGGACTCCAGCGCACGCGGCTCGCGCGGGCTCAGCGTGCGCGTGAGCTGCGCCGCGCCCGCGCTGCCGCCGCGCCTGCCCAGCGCCCGCGCCAGCAGCATGCTGCCGCGCGAGCTGCGCGCCGCCGAGCGCGGGGCGGGGGAGGCGGGGGCGGCGCCGCGCAGGCTGCGCTGCAGCAGGTGTGCGGAGCGCGCGTGGATGGAGCGGCGCGGGGAGGGCGAGGGCGCGGGGGAGGGCGCGGGCGAGGACGAGTAGCGCAGCGTGGCGTCGTCGTCGGTGGCGCCGCCCGACGCCAGCATCGCGTCCGACGCGCCCGAGTAGTTCTCCAGGTTGCTCAGGTCGAACTTGATAGACTCCGCCTTCCTGCTGCCGCGCTTGCCGGAAGGATCTTTCAGGGCCGACTTTCTGGGACTTTTCGCCGCGACCGACTTCCTGGGACTGTTATGTCCTGACGAGCGCGATGCTCTGTTACTATTTCGTAATGATGAATTGCGTCCGTCTGAATCCGAGATCTCAAGGATTGTTACCTAAGAAAAGAACAATTTGAAATTATAATATTCTATTTAACATGGAATTGGTTTATAAAAATTCTATTTAAGTAAAAAAAGTTAAGTTTCGTATATGACCTACTGCCACAGTAATTTCAACATTCCACCTACTGTGACAGTTATGTACATTGTACAATATAAAGTCAATACATTACAGGCAGTATCTAAGTGCAATTTAGATATGAATGAGCGCGGTGACGTGAGCACAGTCGACGAGGAGCTAGCACTGACCGAGCGGCTGGCGGCGGAGCGGCGCGGGGCGGGGCGCGGGGCGGCGGCGGGGCTGGGCCTCTTCACCAGCAGGGCGGGCGAGCTGGCGGCGGCGCGGGACACCTGCCCCGTCATCAGCCGGAGCGCCGCCTGCTTGGTCTCGTCTGCACACAAGCGAACCCTCACCCACGGTGCAAGCGCATCACACATACACAACATTTTAAACAACAGATTTATTCTATACAATGCTGCTGAAAAGTACGAATATTACAGAAAAAAAAGAAACAATGTGCTTGATTGTATTACTTACTTAATTGAAAGAGACTTACTTTGTGCTAAGTACTAATTTAATAGAATATTATTGAACGAATCATAGGTATCGCGCCGTGATGCACCAGCCAGTCAGTGGTTGATTACGTAATAATATGTAAATCGGTATGCGCGCGAATATATGATAATGAATGACGGCGCGACTAGAATGGCGCTGCGGTGGGAGTTATCGTACCGATAAATTTACCAACTTTATAATTCAAGGTCGCTGCACTCCTACAGCACAGTCTGCTTGTGACGAACTCCGCTCTGACCTCGCTAGTCTGACGCGACACTCGCACTCCGGAAATACATTAAGCTACCCGTGGTTCTATCTTCCACAAGTTTCAATTCATATCAAAGTCCATCTGATTGAGTTCATCAGGTCAGAGCGCAACGTATAAGGCGAGCGGAGCCAATACAATGGTGCAATTGGGCTGTTCTGTTTTACCGTAAGTATCATGTATTAGTTTCAATTTTGTTTAGTCTCTAAAATTAAAGAAATGTCTGGCTGCCTACTGAAGGTATGTAGGAACTTACCCATTTTAAGCGGTTCTTCGATTTTAGTGAGTTTCAGCTTGTGTGCGCTCTGCGCCCGCTTGAGCACGGCGAGGCGCAGCGGCGTGACGCTGGCGGCCGTGCGGCGGCGCGGCGGCGTGGCGCCGACGGCGGTGCGGCGACGCGGCGGCGTGGCGCTGACGGCCGTGCGGCGCGGCGGCGTGGCGCTGGCGGCCCGGCGGCGCGGGCTGCGCTTGCGGGACTCGATCCACAGCGTCGCCTTGGTGGTGCCGTGCAGCTGCGCCGCGCTCTTGGGACTCACGCGGCTGTTGGACTTGCGCTTCCCTTTGTCACTCTCTGCCTCCGTGACGGACGTGTCCACCTCACCCTTAGATGTTCTAGGCCGCTTGTTCCCTTGTACCGGCGTCCTCGGCGCGTTTTTATCTAAGACAAACGCACATAAGAAATGCTATACCAGTGGCACGTATGTAGGGCTGGGTAAGTAATTGTAAGAAAAGACTACCAATTGGCTGCGCGATGTCTCTTCTCTGCGGCTGCACAATGGCCACCTGCTTGCCGCCGGCGCTGCCTGCAACAACCCAGATCTTGAGCAAACATCCACGTTTTGTTGACCACACTTGACTCTTGACTCTACTTGACTCTACACATGAAACTTTCGAGCGACAGCAGACGGCTGTCTAGAGTTTCGCGAAGAAACAACGATCGATCGATCAGGTGCAGGACCGCCATGCTTTGCGAGGCATGGAGCTGTATCACCAGACTCCAATTTTTAAAAGCTTTTTTATATAACTTGCAATCTATTACTCAAAATATCTATTATATATCTATTACTAAAAAAATCCAAATTAAACAAAAAGAGGTCGTTAAAACCCACAAACACCCATCAACCGTGGAAATGTATAATATGTGTGGTACGCACCAGGCATGGAGGCTCTGTGGGACATCTCGATGGCGCGGCGCAGCGCGGGGTCGGGCGCGGCCGCCGGCGCCGGCCCGCTGCCGCGCCGCAAGCCGCGCCGCTTGCGCCGCGACACGTGCAGCGCTGCGCACACAAACACGCTCTCACATCTGACCAACTAGCGACCGACTAGGCCGCCTCGCGCACTACGTACCCGGCTCGGGCGCCTGCAGGCGCGGCGCGCTGGCGTCGGCGTACTCCCAGCGCAGCTGCCGGCCGCCGATGCTGATGACGTCGCCGTGCCGCAGCGCCGCCACGCTCACGCACCGCCCGTTCACCAGCGTCTCCTCCTCGCACACGTTGCGCACCACCGTCTGACCACACAACTCTTATTCTATACATATTCTCAATACATAAACAAATTACTGAGTTTCTATCAATGGATTCGTGTTAAGGACTCCCACACAAAACTGTGATGCGATTTTGTCCGGCAAACCGTTTAGTAGGGTAATCGGACCTTCAAGTGTGTCATTTTTTTGGGCATGTTGATAATAAACTCCAAAACTCTTCAAATGAACAGTTGTTCATTCTAAATTAATTTTAAAAATATGTTCTTCAGTTCTCAACCCATAGTACTTTCTAATAAATAGCTGAACCCAGAATCTTCTTTTCCTTTTATTTCTATTAAACAATAACAGCATTGCAATAATCTTTTTAGGATCCATCTTACAAATCCTAAAAACACATCCAGTATGACACACTTGATACACTTGAAAGTGGTTACTGTATCAAACCGGCTGCTGAACATAATCGCATTACATTACAGTTTTGTGTGGGCCCTTAATAATCTTTACAATACAATTGTAGTTCTAATTAATTTTTATCTAATTTTTGTTATAACGGCAGTATTAGACTACTCATAATATAATGATCAGCGTTCAATGTAAACCTCAAAAAAATTAATGTGGGCAAAACGGCATGCGGATAGTGGCATACCACCCCAAATAATTCTCATTTCCATGTACAGAAATCAGTTTTCTACTAGTAGTTATTACATGCATACAAAAAAATAACTTAGCATAGACATTGTGCCAGAATGGCGACCATCTGACATCCCAGTGAGTGTCAACTTGGCCAACTCCTTTAATATATTATGATTATAACATTTCCTTAAATCATAAACATTTAAAGTATATTTGTACATAGTTTCTATAGTAATAATAGCAATTAAATTGTACAAATAAAGTTATTTACACCAAACCAAACCTTGTTGTTACCTAAGCAGTATAGTGCTGGTTGCAAGTGACTACTACAGAATGCATGTCTGTGCCAGGTGTAGGAAAATAACCACCTTGTTATATTAACATGGATTACCTGGTTGGCATGCACTACCACAGTGGCATGGTGAGGGCTGACCGTGGGCAGCATGATACGGATGTCGCAGGCGGGGTCACTGCCCAGGGTGGCCAGGCCCTCCGCCAGCGGGAACCGCTTCACGTCGCGCCCCGCGCGGTCCACCACCACCAACCGACCACCCGACATTTCTGACAAACAACATTACTCTCATGTACAACATTACACTCTCACATAAGCTTGACAGGAGATTTGCAATTAGCTCTTACAACTGGCGCTGTTCATTCATTTGTACGTTACACGGGAAATGTTGTTATTGTGGTACAACTAGACTAAACAGATCATGTATATTAATCATTTAGATTATTAAAAGGCACAATGTCGGAAATACAATAGGCTGATTTCATGGAAATTGTTTTTAATTTCTGGACGAATTGTTATGACAGCCAAACTGTTTCCCGCCAACAGGTCCCTGAGCTAAGCGAGCCCCCAGCAACTTCATTAGCTATGGTGATTTTAATCGTCGAAATATTGTACACAACACCCTGTTAGAATACATTTTCGATTAAATAAATGTCGGATTAAAAATAGCTAATGGGAACTTTGCAAAAACAAATATAAACTAATACAACGCAACCGGCTATGCTCAAATAAACTCACCGCTGTCAAATTTCTGCTTTTAATTTTGATAATAATTTATGCATAATACGTATTGTGGTACAAAACCTGTTGAAACGGTACACATTTATCATAAAATAACATTAAATCGTTTAAATGTACACAACCGTATTGCGATAGTCAACAACAACGTCAAACACGAACACAATCACAGAACACAATTACAATAATGGCGTCGTCCACCGTTTTGTTTGACTGACTGAATGAAAGCGCGTGTCAAACTAAACCATAAATCGGCCAACCCCGACTGTTAATGTATTGTCTATGGACATACAGGGCGGTAGGCATGTGGTAGGCTTCGGGTGGCTTCGGGTCAGCATACTAGACGTAATAATACATACCACTTGCTAGTATAACTTCCTACTACTATGGTATGGTACTACGTTCTATGAATCAAGAATATGCCTAGCTATGATCATATTATCTCGATGGCTATGATGAGGTCAGCACTTTGTGTCCACAGAGTACATTTTTAGGGAAGTTGGGTCCACAGGTTCATCTTTATAGTTGAGGTGTCGAATGGAAGGAGCTTACATACAACAAAAAGCCTAAAGGATAATGAGAGGTTTTCTTTTTGTTTTGAGAATAATTAACACTTTTGGGCCGAGATCCAAGAAATTCAGATTTCTGGACAAATTGTTTTCAAAATCTCGTGGGACATTCGGATAGTTATCTGACTGACTTCTTTTCTCGTTTTACACAATTTTATTCCCTATTTTCTTTAATTATTGATAACAATATTTGATAACATTTTTTTATTGTCTTAGTTTCTTGACATGTACAGCTTGGCAAAAAAGAGTGTGGAATAAATGAGGTCAGCACTATCGCACCTGTGGCAACCCGGAGTACTACGACTCACAGATTTTGATATTTGTTATTTTTGAAGATATTCAATCCTAAGTAGGCGATGTGCCTTGGACACTTCAATGTCCAGTATTAACGATGTTAACAATTTTTATTTGATTTTGATTTTTAGTTCCAACTGTCACCGCGTCAGACTCTTTTTTGCCAAGCTGTAGCAATGCTTTAGTTGTTGACATTTTGTAAAGGTTTTTATGTCAAGTTGACAATTGTGAAGTCAATGCCTCGGCTAGGTACCTATTTGTATATGCAATATAAATCTGGATTATTTTTATAATTCTAGTTATTGATTGATTCGGTATAAGGCATTGTAGGTACTAAAATATAACATTCGTTCTACGAATGGATATCAACAATCCCCATAATCAAAGTTATTGGTTTGTGCTCAGGGAAGATCAGAGCAATGTCATATTCAGTAGCAATAACTTCGCCATACAGAATCCACAAAGTGAGTTTCCATTTCTTTCATGGACTATATTTTGATCAATTTTGGTGTTACAATGGACCCGCAGTAATCCCAACAACGTTTCATAGGGCATTATCGCTTTATAGGTTTTCTCTGTTTCAAGATAATTTCCAAATAAAAATGTTGACTGACTATATCTAGTGTTTTTTAATAAAGTAGTATCTTTGAGTATGTATGCATTTATAAAAACAGCACAGAGGTAAATGTATGCATTGGCAAACCATAAGCTATTATAAATAAAATAGCAGCTAAAAGAGAGTTAATAAAATCCTTTTGATCAGAAGAACTATACCCATCACTCTTCTATCACTTTTGCTCACCTAGTTTCACTGTTTAGTTCAATTGACCTAGTTGCAAGTTAAAAATCAAATTGAGATGCAATGAGTCAAGAGTTGAAAGATTTGTTTTACAATAACGTCTTGAGCCAGGTAAATGCTACTAATACAACTAAAGATATTCGGAGCCATTCAGGAAGGAGCAACTGTGAGCTACATTTTAAAGAGCCAGCTCGATTTGCTCTCTCTTATTTGCGAGCTTACCTACTCATGTCTAAATTCCTGCATCTTAAAACAGAATTAAAGCCTACTGATGCAGTTGGTTTGTGTGAAAAAAATATTTCAGCTTGCTCACTGGTTGGTTATTTAACATGGGAAACCAATGAGCTGTAGGCACTTTGTACTTGGACAGAAGTAACTTAGCAAGAGGATTTTCCGTGTGCGTTCGCGCAGCGGAATATTGTTGAATTTAAAGATTTTAATTATGCAGATAATTAGTGTATGACGTCCTATAATTGTGTATGGTAAATAAAAATTTGTGTATGCAGCCATTGTGGAGAAATTCACCAAAAACAGATTCCGCTGGGCGAACGTTGGCGAACGTTGTCCTGGCGGAACTTTTTTCAATCCATAGACTTTAGAAGAAAAGAGATGTGTCCAAAAATTAGTGTGTATTTGTGTATAATTGATTATGTATGAATGAAATCAGTGCATGCATTAACTTCGGAGAAATTCAAGTTTCCGCTACGCGAACGTTTGGCCATTAGCTAGTTTTCATATAAAGCGCTTACATAGAGAGCTGTAGATTTTTACATACGTTGTTTTGAATTTGTTTATATTTGTTCAAAAAAAAGATTTAGAAAAAGTCGTAGGGTTTAAAAGATAAAAATATAAACGTAAAATACACTTATTAGGTCTTCGTTCTTAAAGTATGCAGTTTGGGGTCTAGATTTTCACGTTTACACAAACCTTGTAAGTGTCTCCAACATGTTGCCAAGTATCAATGATGTTCCGTTAGTAATTAAAAAGTTATAGGATATTTTATTATGATATATGATGAATAGATCACTGTTTACAAAGCAGTCGAATATCACGACGTTCTAAAGGAATTGCATGGTAAAATGTATGCCAATAATTAGTTTAATCATTCAACTATTCACTTGCAAAATTTCATGTCATTAAATTCAGTAATTAAAGAAAGACAATTATAATACTGACGGAGCATCGAAAACCTACATAATCCGACCAAGTTCGGATAGCTACAAAAAAGCGGCCGTGCCATATGTCTAAGAAACGTTCTTAACTTGGAAGGTTAGTATTTATTAATATGGCACAGTTGCGTACACAAGCGTTAGGAAAAAATAAAACAATGCTTCTTGAATGAAAAATATTTTTTTTATAATAATGCCACTATCTACGATAAAAATAAATCTTCAATTAACAAGTACTTCTCTATTTAAATATCCGTGTACAAAAATATTTTTATTATCATTACTTACATAAATTACTTAACTAGGTGATTAAAAATAACGTTAATAAACGTTACGTATTTTAACTAAAATGTCGTAGATAGTGGCGCTATTATTAAAAAAAATAATTTTCATTCAAGAAATGCAATTGTTTTATTTTTTCCTAACGCTTGTGTACGCAGCTGTACCATATTAATAATTATACTAACCTTCCAAGTTAAGAACGTTTCTTAGACATATGGCACGGCCGCTTTTTTGTAGCTATCCGAACTTGGTTGGATTATGTAGGTTTGCGTTGCTCCGTCAGTATTATAATTGTCTTTCTTTAATTACTGAATTTAATGACATGAAATTTTGCAAGTGAATAGTTGAATGATTAAACTAATTATTGGCATACATTTTACCATGCAATTCCTTTAGAACGTTGTGATATTCGACTGCTTTGAAAAACAGTGATCTATTCATCATATATCATGATAAAATATCCTATAACTTTTTAATTACTAACGGAACATCATTGATACTTGGTAACATATTGGAGACTCTTACAAGGTTTGTGTAAACGTGAAAATCTAGACCCCAAACTGCATACTTTAAGAACTAAGACCTATATAATAAGTGTATTTTACGTTTATATTTTTATCTTTTAAACCCTACGACTTTTTCTAAATCTGTTTTTTAAACAAATATAAACAAATTCAAAACAACGTATGTAAAAATCTACAGCTCTCTATGTAAGCGCTTTATATGAAAACTAGCTAATGGCCAAACGTTCGCGTAGCGGAAACTTGAATTTCTCCAAAGTTTATGCATGCACTGATTTCATTCATACATAATTAATTATACACAAATACACACTAATTTTTGGACACATCTCTTTTCTTCTAAAGTCTATGGATTAAAAAAAGTTCCGCCAGGACAACGTTCGCCAACGTTCGCCCAGCGGAATCTGTTGTTGGTGAATTTCTCCACAATGGCTGCATACACAAATTTTTATTTACCATACACAATTATAGGACGTCATACACTAATTATCTGCATAATTAAAATCTTTAAATTCAACAACATTCCGCTGCGCGAACGCACACGGATTTTCCCGTTTTTTAATATAGGATTACTTTTAACCGCTTGTATGTCGCTAATTAGAGAACAATAGAAAATCCATAGTGTCTCGCGTAGATCTGCGCACCGGCATTCAAGGAGTTAAGATAAAACATTATTGCTGGCATTTATTCAACTTTTCAATAATTAAGAAGTGGTTCAGCCATAAATACCTGCATATACACATAGGGCCACACCAAGACAGCATGAATCTGTTTTATTCTTTGTTGTTAAAATGGTGTTGTCATCAGTTACAGGACAGGACGCGAGATATATAGTTGACACTGGTGACAACAGACAATATATACAAGTTAATGAAGCCCCTATAGTTGTACAAGAGAGTATCTCAGAAAGTGCTGAAAAGGAAATTAAACCAAAGGATGATGACAATTTCTGGGACAGGAACAAAATAAAATTACTACTAACATTGTGCTTAGAGAATAGATACAGAAATGTAACAAAAGACAAAACATTTTGGGATGAAATAGCAATCCACTTGGGCTCAAGTTCTGATGAATGTGTAAAAAAATATAGAAATTTAAGGAGAACTTACATTAGACTCTTGAAAAAGAAAAGATTAGGCAAAGATATCAAATGGGTCCACTATGATACTTGTGAAGAAGTATTCAAAGAATGTAAATCACTTCCACCTTCTGTGTTGGAGCCATGGGAAGAGCACAAGGTGCGACGATTGTTGAGCCTCTACATAGAGAACCTGAACAAATTCAGAAATCCTGATTGTCTTCAGAAGGATGTATGGAGAGAGATAGCATCTCAGTTAGGCACAACAGAGTACAACTGCTATCATAAGTTTAAGAACCTGAAGAGGGCATACTTCAATTGGAAAGAGAGAAGTAGAGAATCTGGAAAACCAATTAAATGGCAATACCATAACTACTTTGAGAGAATATTTTACAATTATAATCCAAATATTGGCCCATGGGACAAAAATAAAACACGCTTGTTAATAGAAGAATACAAGCAAATAGCTGATAAGTTCAAGAATCCCAAATATCAGAAAAAAGAGCTATGGAAAGAGATAGCGGCGTCAGTAGGGGAACGTCCTATGGACTGCGACAAAAAATTTCGTAACTTAAAGCAAACCTATATTAGGTTAAAGATGAGAGCTGACACAGGGAGATGTATAACCAAGTGGCGTTATTATAAAGATTTCGAAACTATTTACAGTGGGCCGACTTGCTTCATGAGCAGTCAAGGTCCCATCAAGGCCAACAAGGCACCAGAGGATGATTATGTCAAGCAGCTGTTAACATTCTATGTCGACAATAAGGACAGATTTAGAGACCCTCTCGTCAAAAAGAAAAGTGTGTGGCGAATGTTGGCTCCAAGAATAGGCATGACTTCAGAAGAGTGCGATCGTAAATTCCGTAACTTGAAACAAACTTATATCAGGTTAGCTGAAAGAAAGAAAGAGACTGGAAAGATTAATAGCTGGCCATATTATTCTTATTTTGAGAGAATTTTTGATGATAACACGGGAGGAAATAATTTATGCAACCATGGATTTAACATAGATAACATGACTATAACTGAAATAAAGAGAATAATGCAAGAAGTTCAGGACAGAAAAGATAATGATAGGTTTGAAAGTTTGGTGCAAGCTGTGGAAGAGTCAAACAACATACAAAGAGAACGAAATCGAATATTACAGGCTTTGCTTGATAAAAAGTGACAATACATAATGGGACAAAATTAAAACTCTTGAAAATGTTTAGAAATGCTTTTTATTGTTACCGTTCTTATGCTTTTATAATGTATATGTACAAACAAACTATAATAGATTATCAGTTTTCATTCTGAAATGAGAAATCGTTAGCAAATTCAAATACATTTCGACCGGTAGCTACTCCATACAAAATGGTCAATGTCTTAAAGTACACTGATTATGCTTAATTATGTCTTAACTTAAAAATACATCTGTGAATTTAAGACTTACTTTATTATTAAATTTGACATCCATAACACTATACCACAGTAAGGAATGGAAATTTAGTTTAGAAAAAAAATAAAAAAATAAGTGAAGAAATCACGCTCGATCGTCGGTAACCACGAATCGGATCGATAAGTTTGCAGATACCTCGACCAGTAAGTAACTATCACAAACAAATACTCACACTTCCACTCACCCAGGCACGCTCGAGTCGATACAACGCTAACCTAGACTGAATTACCACACTATGTCGTACAACTAAGAGATACGCCGGCTGCCGGCCGCGCCCACCCGCTCGCTGCCGCGTCGCACTGCCATCTACTGGCCTGTGCTGCTGTCGTAAACGAATATCTCCATTACGCTAGGTAGAGAATACCTATTGATTAGTGATCGAGGATGTAGTCAGTCTTAAATGGAATTGGTCTGTCTGACTCTAGTTCCGGGCGCGTGCGACGCGACGCGGGCGGGCGGGCGAGGCCGGCGGGGCGGGCGCGGCAGGCGGTTCACTTCTTGGCATTCTTTTTGGGCGACGGAGCCTTGCCTTTAGCGTTGTTTGACATTTTCGCCTTCTTGCCTTTGGGCTCGCCCTCTTCGTCATCTTCATCCTGTAATTGAAGTAGTATATTAGTGATATTAAATGTCAAAATCAGCACAACTGAAAATTTTCAACCGAAATTCATCATCACATGAGACAATTAAGGCCAACTTGATTGCTGTTTCTTAAGGCATAAAAGTGGCCTCTCTTGCTCATCTAAATTTTCATTTTAGCTATCAGAAGGTAAAGGCTACCAAAGAGTATACAGAAAACCAACAGCCAATTTATTGTTATGACAATATCTCAAATAAATAATTTTGATATCAGTGGGCAAGCCCAGTCATAAAAAGAGAATGGCTTGATAAATCAAGTTTTTATTTAGATAAGCCCAGCTTTGATAGATCAAATCTAACATGAAGTGTTTGCTAAATGGAACTGGGCCACAGGTCCTTTTCCCTCTGTAGAGCATGTACAGAACCTGTCAGTATAATTTCATATTAGTTGAAGGTTTTCAGTACCTCATTAGTCTTGCGCTTGCCAGCTGATGCTTTCCTTTTATTCTCATCTTCCTGTAAATGCAGCAATCTACTATATCACCAATATCAATTTATAAATATTTTATGATAAGTGAAAATGCTTTCATACATCAGAACAGAAATTTGCTGCAACCATCAGTTCTCTGGCATCCCAACAAACAAACAGTTCCATACCTTAAATTGAGAATCGTCTCCTTCCTCCTCGTCTAACATCTCCTCCTCCATTTCCTCCATATCTTCAAACTCCTCAACGAGGGCACCAACCAGGTGTTGACCAATCAAATGCACTGGCCCTGATCCCTGTATAGTACAATGTATGTTAAATGTAGCAGAGTTAGTTGTCACTCCTCTGCATATAATTAGTGCAGTGTAAGAGATCAGACAAATGCCTCAAGCAATCACAAGCGGACAGTGCAACAATCAGAACGACGTCGCGCGCCCGTCAATTTACCAATGGTAATGTAATGTTTTTATCATCATTTTGATTCTTAGTCTATAATCAATTAACTTTTACAGTTTTTAGGTACTAATTTTTTATTTAGTCTTGAATGAAAAGTTCATCATTTGCTATGTTGAATTGCAATGACTCATTTTAAAAGCTACTTTGTACAAAACTGTATTTTCCTTAATGACATGTTCAGTAATATTACCTGAATAAGAGTGAATGTGACCGGAGCATCTGGGAACTCAATGTCTAGACGTGCATGTCTTGACTCTCCTGCTTTCAAGACAGCCACAGGGATCTTGACTGACTCTTGAAGTGACATTGTTTCAACCTGCACATATGTTCCATTTTATTGATATTTAATGAAATACATAGAACTTACTGAATATTATGTAATGCTAAGGAAAATTAAGAGGTCATTGTCCATTAGTTGGATAAGTAATATTATGTTTAAAAAATTTTATCTACTTGTGTCATGTTATTTTTATTATAATTATTATTTTGACATACTCAGGTTATGAAAGAAACAGTAGGGTGCTTCTTTAACAATCTGCTGTCTAATGACTCATTGATGTGAAACATCTTAAATAACCCTCCCTAAGAAAACTGGGTGGTCAACACAGAGGGAGCACATGTGTGACAGGATGTCCTCTAGACAAACATGGCATTGTAAAGGCCTTGTGAAATCCACAATGATATGTTTATACCTGAACAACATTGAGTTCATCGGGCTTGGCGTCGGGACCCAACAGTGCTTGACGTATGAGCAGCTTGTTGCTGCGAGGGTATTCCGCCTTTGCCTCGGGGTCCCATGTCTCCGACTGATGTGATGTCGACAAGGTTACACCTGCAAAACAACTGAATTGTCAACACGTTGTGATGACTGACTCACGAGACATGGCGGCATTAAGCGGCCGCATCGCAACTCGTGTTAATTTTGTCATCATAACCTCAAAACGCTGACGCCACATCGGCGCCGACATAAACAACAACGTTCGTATTTAAGTGCTCTGGGCAAACAAAACCAGCGAAAATTGTACTCAAATATAAGGCGTCTCAACGACATGTAAACTGTTGCGGCTTGGACGCCGCTCATTCGAATTACGCGCCTAACCACCACTGACTCCGCACAATCGAAACGCACCATGCGTTTGTAAAAAATCAATAGCACTCATCTCGCGTGGGTTGTAGAATTATTTCGTTGCTCAGAAACGCCATTACGATATCATTGAAGAAATTAGCCATTTCATTTCGTTAATCAAAAATGGCGGCAAGACTGATATAAACTACAATCTATTGAAATACAAAAATAGCGACAAGCGTAAACGATTAAAGAGTTAATGTACACCTTCATATCATAGGGAATTAAACAGATATCCATAATATTGTGAAATAAAATGGCGAGAGCCGGGTGTCAAAGCTGACGCTAATGTTATATTCATATTTAAGATCTAAGTACTGTCTGAAACCGGTAAATAAATCTGTTTAGGTAAGCAGAATGATACACAGATTATGACTTACCATAGAAATATTCGTCCGACATGGTGATTTCACTAATTTATTGAGATTTTTGCGACACGTTCACGTGCGATGCCGGCGCACACAAATCTGGAGATCAATGTTGCCAATGCCAAACACTGAGTTGACCTAAAATTTTATTGTCCACTACACCCCTTCCAAAATTCCCTACTTAATATTTTTCTCAGTTCAGTAATTCATTACAAAATTCTGTTTTGCAGTATTTATATATTCAATTGGTTTTAACGGAAAGAAATTTGAAACGTATCTGATAAAATTGAAAATAGGTAGGTAGGTAGGTACCTAATTATGGTATAGTAATTGCTCTAACAATAGCCAACCTCTAGCAGGAGATTACTCCTAATCGTTGCTATACAAGATTTAATAATTTTATTTCTAGCAAATTCAGTACAAATAAAGCTACACACTGAATTTGGCGTTTTGAAAACTATTATTTCATTTACGCTCACATTCTCTGTATTTACAACAGTTTTTCTACAAAAACTGTTAAACAAATAAATATCTACCACATAATGCTTCTTGTTTCGTCTATTTGTATCCATATTTTATGTATATGTATTTTTTTTACTTATACTTTCTATCATTATTTTTAATTTGAAAATTCATATACTAATATTCCCAATTTTTGTAATGTAATAAAGCAATAAACTTATTTTTTTTATAAATGAGGAGACAAAACGAAAAGACTTACTTGGTACATAAACTCATGCTATTCGATCTCCCACAAATAAGGGAAAAATAAATATTATTTTAAGGGCAACATTATTTTGAAACACTTTTCATAGACAACGATCGCACCGTTCTGAAACGAACGGAACTGAAGTAGGGAAGTTTATTCTATGATGGGCATTTTATTTTTTGCTTAATTTTCCATATTACCAGGCCTCTGTCACTCGACGTACTTGCGCGCGATAAATGCCTACCGCTCGCTGGGTTACCGGTAGCCCCACGCGGCTCAGAGCTTTCAACAGTCACACGCGCCGCGCGCGCTCTAATATTATTATTTTTATTTCATGGCATGTTATGCTGTTGGTTTTTATTAGGTTTTTTAAGCTACCTCACAAACTGATGGATTATTTTGAGTTGTGTTGGTTTATATGCTACTATTGTAAGATTTAGAAACATTTTATATGTATGAACTTATCTAGTAATTCTATTTTTTTTTTATAAATTAATATGTTATGGACCATGTGATTAATTCGGGCATTATTAATAATGCCCGAGCATTATGAATAATGTCTAGCTTTATCGGGCCAAGTGATTAATAACTATCTTAACTTCATTATTTATCACATTGCACGGGCATTATTATATTGCTACATGACAGTTGGGCAATTTGATAATAAAGCAAAAAATTGAAGTTAGTGACGAAAACGTATCCCACGTAACGGTTGCCCGGGTAACTGGGTTGAGGAGGTCAGATAGGGCAGTCGCTCCTTGTAAAGCACTGGTACTCAGTTACATCCGGTTAGACTGGAAGCCGACCCCAACATAGTTTGGGAAAAAGGCTCGGAGGATGATGTGACGAAAACGTATCGCTGCAAAACCGACTCCACGTAGTCTTGTCTGTCCTACCCCTAGAGTGCAATTCACAACCGCGTAAGTGTGGAGGGGCGAGGCGGCCTGCGAGCTGAGGCGCAGGTAGTTTTAACGCTCGCCGACGCGGCTGAGGCTGGCCGGCTGAGCCGGCCAGCAAGCCGAAGCTGCTTATTTAAAAACTCAGTTTTAAAAAAGGCTATCTTAAAATAAGCGTAACTTTGTTTTCCTACTTAAATATTAATAAATTGTAAGAAGCAACCCTAAGCACGGCCACGGCACGGTTGCGGTCACTGAACTGTGCGCTATCGCATTGGAATAACAATCAAGCGATCGAGCTTTTAAGGTTCATTTTATAACGCAGATAGGAATTTGTAGGTAGTTGGGGAACTTGTAGGTGCTTATAACAGTAGGTATGGACTTTTTTGTATGGAGTGATTTATCTGTTACGTAGTAACTATTATATAATCTGTGATATTACTTTATTTCGTAAATCGTAATATCGTAACTACATAAGCGGTTTGTATTATGGTAAGTAAGTGCCCAAACCGCGGTTGCTTTGCTGAATCCACCTTCCTGAGGTATAATCATCGGCAAGGATATTGAGCCCTGACTTTCACCTGCGCAGAAGTGATTTATTGGTTTATTGCCTTAAGTGTACAGTGCGCAAAGCGATTCCCACTCTTCCGCCGAGAGCTCATTATCCGTGCCGATAACTATATACATACGATGCTATCGAGGAACCTAGATAATTCTTCAGTCAAAATAAAACAATTGGCAATAGATTTACAATATATTACTAGCATTCACTAATTCACTTAACGTCGATCTCACGATGCAAGAATCTGAAACTGACCTATAAATCGTACCTCGAACATTTGGCGAAAAACTTCTATGAATGTACTTGAAACTTTTCAGAGCTTCAAAACCATGCGTATTGAATAGTTTGAACTTTGTATTAATGTAATGATTCATTTTTTCCTCGGACTTGGTTTCAAACGGCGTCTGCTTGTCGGTGTCTACGGGGCAGCACCTGTCTGAGTGATGCTGCGGCACGCTGTTGCTGCTGGTAGACTCTTGTTGAGATGAAAGGTATATTTTAAGTTGAGTGTTTTCGTAATGCAAGCTGGCATTTATTTGCAATAGCTTTAAATACTTTTTACTATTGGGAGATACTGAAGAAGATTTTAAAAGCTTATCCAGAAGATTGTCCAACGTTTTTCTATTATCTTGCAACAACAGAATAATCTTCTCGCACGTCTGAAATTATAATTAAATAGTTTGTGAGAGTGACATGGATATCACGAATTTCAAGACTTTCCCGCTCCGAGAGGAGCGTGGTGGCTGGCAAGCGGCAGCCTAAACTTCCGTTGAAGGAAGTGAAACATGGCACGAGACGCGACTGAATGAGATTATCAGAATTAAAAACTTTCAGCAATCAAAACAATATTTTCTATAATAATAATGCTGCAGTATAGGGTTAACAGCCCACTCGGAGGGTAGGTGCCTCGTGGTAAGTGGCGAGTGGGCCGGTGATGCTGGACCCACAGGGAGCGCGTGATCTGCGTTTAAAGTCCGCCGAGGTATCCTCACCCTTCAGCCGCTCATGTACCTGTTGCCCTCTTGTTGCGATTTAGCGACTGATTCCCGGGGGCCCAGTAAGTGAGTTGGCGAGTCTCCACCTGCCATTTTTACGTGTATTTATTACATTGTTATCGGCAGGTGCCATAGTTCCCGTAGTTTCCCCATTCCTAGTCCACTAGCATCCCATCACAATAGCCCAAGTAGTTTTCATCCATAGTTAGCAATAGTTTAGCACAGAACCGGGGATTGTCCTTGGGTACATTTCTATAGTGTATACAGGGATAATCGTCGGTTTTGTGTCACCATTTCATTAAAGTTGTCTCAAAAGGGCTTCAGCGTGTTGGCTTCGGCCCCACGTTCGCCTCCCAAAAATCCGGGACTCTATAGTCCCGAGGTCTGGTAGAGACATACAAAATAATGCTGCAGTATTATTCCTACCTATGTACCTACTGAAACGAAAACATTATTGAGCTACATATAGACGTAGGCCATTTATGTACCAGGGCCGCGGTAACTCTTTTGAACAATCCGGCAGCCCCGGCAGGCCTCGGCCCTGCTGAGCCCCGCTGGGGTTGCTGACATCTCCTTGAGGAGCGCATGGAACAACGAGCGCCGCCGACACGGGTAGCTACATATAGACCAAGTATAGACGGAAGATGAACCATTTATTTTAAAAAATACCTTTCTGACTGCGTAGATTCAAACAGTATACCTTTTTGTTCTGTGCTTGTAATTTTTCCAATTTCTTTTGAAAGAATATTTTGCTCGATTTTATTTTTAGATACTTAGTTCCAATGTTATAAATAACTTCATCCTTAGCTTTTAATTCTTCATGCAAAGAGCTTTTTACTTGATCTTCAGTTAACTAAAATAAATGAGAATCACGAGATATATAGAGTAGTATAATAGAGAGACTAAGACGACTAAGAAATTCGTGCGGTTACAAATATGTACAGAGAATAGACTGATAGTGCCTAAGTAGGTATATAATTATTGTACTTACATCCTTACTCTCCTGCTCGTTACTTTCGTATTCGTTTCGTTTAGTCAATCTCTTAATCTCATTTATGAGAAAATCCTTTTCCTTAGAATGAATATCCCTACAATTTTGATAAACGATTAACTATAAATTAATGTTACCAGTACCTAACTACTTAACAAACTGTTTAGGAAGGTAGGCGCATTAACCAACAATAGGTTCGGTAGGTTTACTTTGGCAGCAGTAGGTACGAATGGGTATTATATAATCTAGCGAATGAATATGTAGGTATTTTTGCACCTTTCATCAACAAGCTGTTGATGTAAATTCCTGTTTGTTCTTTGTGCGCTCTTTAATTCCACGTATATTTTTTCCTTTTCACGAGCTAGCGTACCTATTGCTGCATCTCTACTTTCTACTGAAACTTTTAGAGAATCGATTGTTTGCTTGAGTAACTCTATTTCACTTTGCAACTTGGCGACTTCCTCCGGATGACTTTTCCCCGATGATGACGAGGACCGCAAGGAACTTTTCGACAAAATGCGTCTAAAATTCATTCGAATACATAAACTGAATTTTTTACTTATACTAAATCATTTTAAAGTATTCGAGCTTGAAGTTAAAACAATTATTTTGTATATTATGCGGAAAACAGTAGTACCAAAAATTTGTCATTTACATGACATTATTTATTTAGGTCTTTTGAATGTTTTGATTATTGTTGCAAAAAAAAAGCTGCTTGTAGTAAGTGAAACGGAGCGCATTACCACAGACATCATCAGATTTTTTTTAGGGTGGCCATTTTGAATAAAGTTCTAGTTCCATAGACCATTGGAGACTATTTGAGTAAAATTTTTGTGATTGGTAGTTGGAAAGAACAATGAAAAAAAAATGTGTTTTACAACCAATCACTGAACAGTATTTCACAATTTTGACACAAGTTACTCCACCATAGCTGAACCATAGTGAGCGAGCCATCTCGTTTCTTTAGATGACACCAAAATTGACACAAAATTTGTCAAAATACCGTATAAACATAATTGCCTCTATCTCCATTGTTTCTTTTATGTTTTCTTCCGCCTCCCCTGGGTTTGTTTTGTCCACTGTTTGGCAAATTACTCGTGCAAAAACGTACTAAGTTGTTGATCACACATCGTCAGCTCAGTGTGAGTAAATGATATTGCTCTAGTAGTCTTGACCTTATGCCATCGCACTCTCGATGCTTTATGTTGTGTAACGACGCCAAAATTCTATTAAGAACGATGCCAAGTTTCATATCAACAACCTCGGATCTATAATAATTAAGTTTTGCATTTTCGTGTGTTGTGTCGCTATCTGTCAATGATACCAATAAGAAATTCTTGAGGTGAAATTATCACTCTCCTTTCTATTTGTCTGTACGTGAGTATGTATTGTTATTCGCTGTGGTCGGTTCATGATGTACATTTCTTTTTTAGGTCATAGGAACTGTACAGGCGCACTTAAAGGAACAATAGTCGACAAACTGCACCTGTGTAAATAGAAGCTTAGCAATACTAAAGAATCTCGTATGATGAGAACGTCATAGTAGTCGATTGTGAAGTGTAGCGCGTGAAGTTGTATCCTCAATGTTATAATTGATGGTAAGATGAGTGAGGAGGTGCAGAATGAGGGGAGCAGGCACAGCGCGTCGCTGGGCGAGCCCGGCGCGCCCGCCGCCGAGTGCGCCGCGCTCGACGCCTCCACCGCCGTCTCACAGACCACCATCACCCAGGTGACCAGTGCACTTCTGCTGCTCTCACTAATCTATACGACACTTGAATCCACACTACAAGCTTTAATGGCTTAGATGAGATTGCAACTCAATACAACCAATTCATACGCTCTCACCATGATCATTATTCAAACATGGACTTTTGGCTAGTTCACAAGTTTGCTTTAGCTTTGATATGGACAATTGAGAAATATACAATCAAGTAAGTTGAGTTCTGTATTGAGCCCCGGCTACTACATTGAATGACCAAGTGTGTTTTGTATCTGTTTCTCTGCTTGTTTAACCAACTTCTAAAACAGTTGACATGTTTTCACTTGATTCATTTAATTTTTTTTTTTCCTTATAGCCATTTTCTGCATCTCATGGGAAAAATATAACGCATGGTACTCGGAAAGAGTGTAGCTTTCCAACAGCAAAATGATTTTCAAATAGGTTCATTAGTTTCGGACCATTTAGGGTAAAAGCTTGCCAGGTCATATAGTTTATATATAAAAATATATAGAATATTTGCTTTACAGTTTTTCCAATTTGTAAAGCCACATAGTATGGTAATGCAGTGTGTTCCTGTCCCGCCGCTGCACTCACACTAGCACACTCAGCTGGAGTGTCAGCGAGCTCATTACAATTCACATTAACATAAAGTCAATGCAAGTAGGAACAGTTGTGTAAGGTCACGTGTCACATGTACAATGACTGATATTGAGCACAAGCATTACATTCATCATATAAGGTAGATGATCATGAACAACATGTCAGGTTAAAGAAACTAGTCACTACTGAGTACATAGTACTACTAGTTCCTTGCAGCTTGGAAGTCTTATTTGCTTACACAGTATTTGCATAGCATCATGTTTCACTGGTTGAATGGCTTGCCATTAAGGGGCAGTCTAATGGGAACAAATGGTTCATGATTTCTTAAGCTAACAAAATTTTATGATTATTTGAACTAAAAAACTAATTAAGTACAGTACTAGCTGAACTCAGCGGCGTTATTTTAGTTTTATTTTATTTTGTTAATGTTTCGAGACGATATTTATTGTTTGCTGTGGTTTATAAATATGTAAATGGTTTACTGAGACAGACCCCTTCTTTCCTCATGTGGATGAGTTTAGACACGGTGGGGAGTTTTACCATAGCCAAAAGATTTTGTTTGAAGTGGTTTAAGGTGGTAATCAAATCTAACTATGAATTACTTTTTTCACTTGCGCAAGTGGCGATTGACGCTCAATCCCTCTCTGTGTCAGAAGTTGCCTGTGTCCAGCAGTGTTACGACAAAAAAGGCTGATGATGATGTATCTGTTTTAGCGTAAAATATAATTTGATTGGCATGTAGTAAAATCTCCATATAATAAAGTAGTTGTGTAAGAAGTAATCGCTGGAGTGATGCATGTGTATGGCCGCAGATGACGGCGAGCTCCGCGCCGGCCGCCGAGGGCGCCAAGTGGTGCTGCGACGTGTGCACCTACGAGAACTTCCCGCTCTCACGCAAGGTATCCATCGACTTCAGCGCAGCGCTGTCAGTGCTCGCGTCGCACGCCTGACACGGGACTGTTCACTGCCTCCATTCCTATGCTCTTTCACTAAAATAGTTTTTGGGTAATGTATGTACGGGATATTGAAAAAGATAAATAAGGTGTTGAAATTAGATTAATAATACGTATTTCCCAATTCAGATTATGTATTTTTTCTCTCGTTAATAACTGAAATAAATTCCTGCTCTTAGGAATAGTTCAAGATTCATTGAGGTTTAGTAGCTTTCTAGACATAAATAGTAATCTGACTAACGGCTAAGATGTGAGGTCGCCCTCTCTGTGCAACAGCGGCATGAGTGTAGTAAGACTTGATGCATTCTTACTGAATAGAAAGTTTTAGTGTTAACGCTTATCACATCAACAATGACCGCTTTAGCTCTCGTCTAGATATCGAAGCGATTGTGCTGACAATCAAACTGCTTCGCTTCGTGAGTCGCCTATCAGTCCAATTTGAAAATAAGCGATAAATACGAAGGCATTACAATGAGAAAAACTGAACAAAAGTCTAGTCGTTCGCTGCCGTTGTTGCTAGATTGATTTCGTTATTGTCTAGCTGCGAACACTTTCACTTGGCGAGTCTCGCGGCGGTTACACTTGCTTAACCTGCAAGTGTGCACGTTCAACATTGACAGATTCCTATAATATATTTCTTATCTATTTATTTATATATAACGCTGGTTCTTATTACAATCAAGTCCCGAAATAGACACAAATATTTTCGCAATGAGCGAAAGTAATCCTTGAAAATGGTTGGGCAGCAATTGTTTCATCGTTGCTGGTTGTATGAATGATTGCCACGCGCGCCACTCGGCCGTGCGTGTGCGCGTGCGTGGCGATGATGAAACATGTGGCACTACTACTGTTGCAGTGCACCATGTGCCGCAGCCCCAAGTCCGCGCTCAACGAGGACATCTTCCGGCTGCAGGACGGCGCCAGCGCGCTGCCGGCGCCCGACGCCACCGGTAAGCTCTGCCGCAACTGCCTATCACCACATACCGCTCATCACCTGTACAAACTTATTGCCAGCCCGCTATAGCGATGTCGTCACATCACTCCAGCTTAGTGTCGCGGAGACACTCATTGAAATTGTTTGTGAAGGGAGTGTGGTGTGCGCAGGTGCGGAGGCGGTGGCGGAGCGACTCAAGCCGCTGAGGATATCTTCCCCGCAGGGCGCCAGCGCGTCGTCCGTCGCCAAGTGGTCGTGCCCGGTGAGTGCTAGCCTCGCGCGCCACGTGTGCACACGCGTGAGCAGCGGCAAGTGACGGCTCTGTTGCAGACGTGCACGTACGACAACTGGCCCAAGGCGCTGAAGTGCGCCATGTGCGGCAGCAGCAACCCCGCGGGCGCGGCGCCGGGCGGGCCGGGCGGCGCGGGCATCAACGAGCTGAGCAGCCCCGCGTCGCTGCACTCGCTGGACAAGCGCAGCAAGCGGCGCGCGGGCCCGGACTGGGTGTGGCTGCAGGCGTGCCTGGGCGTGGTGGAGGGCTCGGCGCGCTGCGTGGACGCCTACCTGGCGCAGGGCGGCGACCCCGCCCGCGCGCTCACGCCGCAGGAGGTGGCGCTGCTCAACCGCGCCTCCGCCTTCGACGCCGGCCACACGCTCGTGCACCTCGCCATACGGTACGCGGCCGCTTGTCAAATGTCAAATGTTCACTTATACATATCGATGAATGGCATGTACGATGTTTCAGGTTTCAGCGACAAGAAATTTTGTCGACATTACTGTCGCGGATATCGGGCGGCGGGCCCGGCCTCAAGAGATCTCCTTCATACATCGGTGAGTAGGTCTCTGGTGCTAGCCACGCGGCGAGGAGACGCAGGTTGTGTAACGTGTGTCGCGTTACAGCGCCGGACCTGGCGTCGGCGATCCGGCGGCACATCGCCAGCTGCGTGCGCTACAAGAAGGGCAGCTTCCCGTGCCGGTACATCAACGAGTTCTGCACCTTCTACCTGCCAGCCGGTAACACACTCACTGCTTTGCTTAACTATTCATTTCACGTTTAACGGTGGTAAGCGGCACGAACGATCATTCCGTTTGTTTGGTTTTATCGTGTTATGGCTTGTCTTTTTTCTGTTCAGTCGAGTCGATTCGCTAGGCGCGCTACTATACGAGGCGTGATGTTGCAGAGATCGAGGAGCTGCCGGCGCCGATCCAGGAGCAGCTGTTCTCGGAGCTGCTGGACCGCGACGCCATGGCCACGCTGGAGGCCGACCCGCCGCTCATCAACTGGAGCGCCGAGCTGCGGCGCCTGGGCTCGCGCCTGTACGCGCTGTGGAACCGCTCGGCCGGCGACTGCCTGCCCGACGCCGTGTGCCAGGCGGCGTACGGCGTGGCGGACCGCGCCAACACGCTGCGCGCGGCGCTGGGGGACGCGCTGGGCGCGCGGGCGCTGTACGCGCGCTGGGCGGCGTGGGAGCGCGCGCAGGCGGCGCGGCTGCAGTACGCGCCCGACGAGGCGCAGCTGCGCGCCGAGTGGGCGCGCCTGGCGGCCGCCGCCGCGCGCCCGGGCGCCGCGCTGCACCAGCTGCACGTGTTCGCGCTGGCGCACGTGCTGCGCCGCCCCATCCTCGTGTACGGCGTGGACGTCGTCAACTCGTTCCGCGGCGAGGCGCTGGGCTACGCGCGCTTCCGCGGCCTCTACCTGCCGCTGCTGTGCGAGCCCGACGCCTGCAGCAAGTCGCCGCTGAGCCTGGGCTACACGCGCGGCCACTTCTCCGCGCTCGTGCCGCTGCAGCCGCGCGCGCCCGCCTACATCCGCGACGCGCGCGCCCCGCAGGCGCTGCTGCCGCTCACCGACCTGGACGGCAAGCTGCTGCCCGTGCACTTCCTCACCGGCGACGAGGTGAGTGCCGCGCCGCGTGTGATGCAGCGTGCTGCGCACGGCGGCGGCCGCTACAGGGCTCGTGTCGCAGATGGCGGACGCGGAGGCGGTGGTGCGGCGCTGGGTGTCGGCGTGCGTGACGGGCGGCGGCGTGCTGGCGGCGCGGCAGACGCTGCACGCGCGGCCGCTGCTGCAGGCGCAGATGCTGGAGGAGTGGCTCAACCACTACCGGCGCCTCGCGTGAGTACCGCACGGCCGGCGACCGCGCCGCGCCGGCCGCCTCTGACCGCGCTGTGTTGCAGGCAGCAGACGCGCGGCCCCTTCCCGCCGCGGCTGCAGCCGGCCGCCGCCGAGTTCTCCAGCGACGCCGACACGGACGAGGAGTAGCCGCGTGTCCGCCGCTGCACCGACACCTCACGTCTCGGAAGATTGGCGCTCTAAATCTTTGTGACTCTGTGATCCTCCGGTTACGAGTGTGCACGTCTGCACGATAGTGACGTCATTTGGGGTAAATTCGTAAATGTGCGATGTTCATTTCCTTGTCTCGCTCAGAGTGTGGGCGGTGGCACACCGGCGCCGAGCCGATGCGAATCATTGTTTACTTCAAATGTAACGTAGCCGACTGAAGTTTGTTCCCACTGCGCGCCATAACTTTCATACTTATAGTATGCACAAAAGGAAAATTAACTTATACAAGAATAAGTATAACTTAGTCTGAATAAGTTATAGTGCGGAATGTCCGCAGCGCCGTGTGCTGTGGGGAGGCCAAATCCTTGGAGTGAGTGCCGTCTGTCAGTTCGCTCGTTATACAGCACTCTTTATGTTTGGCGTTCAAATTGACGGCCGCCGCCGGTTCTAGTTAAATTTACTTATATTAGATGCAATTACTGAATTGCAGTGGTATATTTTAGTGGTGTTTCATCATTGCCCTTTGTTCCGGTGTAGATCTTTTTTTATTTATACATTATTAGTTTAGTAAATATTGTTGTGGAGAGTCGCCCAATACGTTACCTTATCGATATCGAAATTTTACAATCTGAACCTTGATGGAAGGGCTCAGGGGTTTACTCTCCTTCTGGAACACTGCTGCAAACTGTATCTACCGATATAGTGAAGTGCTTCATTATGAATACGTTCTGAGAGGGGATATAAAGGCTTTACATGTAAATTGTTTCTACAATGAAGCTTGTGAATAATATCTACTACAGTGAAATCATTTCTGGGTGAGTGTTGCCCATTTTTCCACAACATTATTATGAACTTGAAGCATGTCGATCTGGACATAAAAAATATGCAAATAATAAAAGAGATAAGAGTCTATTAAAATTAACGACATTGTACAGAGAGTAATAAGGTTCTAATATTTATATTATTATAGATTCTCGGTTGTAAATAAAAAGAAATTGGTTAAAAGTAATAATTATAATAGATGTATAGTTTATTATTCCGCTTAGTGCATACGAATCATTCGTTCGCCTGTCGTTAAAACAAGGGAAATTGCAGTAGGATATGGTTGCAAGAGGCGGGGTCCCGCGCGGCAGTGGCGCCGCCGCCTGCTCTCGCCGCCGCTGCCCGCGCCTGCCACTGCCGCGCGGACCCTCACCGCGCCTAATGTCACGCAAGTCAAAACGTCATCGTGTCGGACAAGTTCCGCGTCTCATGCAGATATTACAATCCAATCACCACACTATATAAAAGTTCATTGAAATAACTGAATCACGTGGGCTGCTAGAAAGCTTGCAACTAATTACACTACTTTTGATCTAATACATTATGTTACTTTATTTTCTTCAAAAATCTGTAAATAAGTCGATAGGTACATGTTACGAAAACGATTTGAACTAATTTTGTTAACAGTCACGTTACGATTTATTCAAATTAAGTACCTATACCTACTAATTTTTAATCAATAAAGCACTTATTTTATGAAGCTGTTCGATATTTTGTGTTTTATTTCATTCAAATATTACATTGCCGTAGACTAGGCCTTTTCATTGGTAATCCTTTTACTCAAGCAAAAAACAAACACACACCATTGCTACAAAGAAATAAGTACCTACCTATACATAGTATGTACCTATTATATTAGTGTTAAGTATATTCATATGTAAATTGTAAATTTACAAAGAATTAGAGTTGGTAAAAAATCATACTAAATTACCAACAGATTATAATAAATAAATAATGCCAGGATACACACACGGTCGGTTAGCCCCGTGGTACTTAAGTTATTCATTAACTTGTGTTATGGGTGCTAACACGACTAATGAACATATAGCTACATGTTAGGTACGGGAAATTTGATTAGTCTGGGCACTATTAATAATGGCCGGTCTGTATTTATAATGCCCGACTCAATTGAGCAATAAGATAAAAACAGCAAGGTTAATCAATTTTCCCGGCCATTATGAATAATGCCCGTCCTTTATTGAGAAAATGAGAAAAGTAATAAAATAGGTGAACTGCTGAGTTTCAGTTTAATAAATAAAACCAAAGTACCTAACAAAATTTTCTTGAAAAGGTAGCAAAAATATACTATTGAACATAGTAGTTAAAAAATTAACTTAAAAATGGTATATAACCAACATCATTATTTACTACTTGCTTTGATAAAAATATATTATTTAAAAACTACTACTACTTGTACTTCCCGGCCAAAAGCCAAAGAGAGACGGCCCCCCAAAATCAAATGGCATCTGTTGGGGAAGGCTGAGTTGGCCCAGGAATTTAGAAAAGTAGTGGTTGATAAGATGATTGAAATGGGAGAAATGAATGAAAAGAATGTGAATGAATGCTGGAATGAAATGGCGACGTGTATAAGGAAAGCGGCAAGAAGCATTCTAGGAGAATCAAAAGGGAATGGTGTGATAGAGAAGGAAACTTGGTGGTGGGTGGAAGAAGTGCAGAGTGTATTAAAGGAAAAGAAGATGAAATTCAAGGAATGGCAGCGGACGGAAGACAATGATGATAGTGAAAAAGCACAAAAAAAGGCTGAATATGATGAATGTAAGAAGAAAGCAAAGAAGATTGTGGCTGTTTCAAGGGCAAAAGCGCACGAGAAGATGTATGACTCCCTAGATAGCCCAGCTGGTCAAAATGACTTTTACCGATTGGTTAAATCTAGGGAGAAAATGACAAGAGATGTATGCCAGATAAGGTGTGTAAAGAATGGAGACGGAACGGTCCTTTCGAATGATGTGGAGATTAAAGGTAGGTGGAAGGAATATTTTGAAAGACTGATGAATGAAGAAAATGAGTGGAGCGGTGTGCTCCATCATAAAGCGGTGAACGAGGGCCTTGTAAGAAATGTATGTGAGGATGAGGTCAGATTAGCAGTGAATGGAATGAAAAATGGAAAAGCGATAGGGCCAGATGGAATACCAGTGGAAGTGTGGAAATTATTAAAGATGGATGGATGGAAATGGCTGGCTTTATTCTTCAATAAGTTGTTGCAAGAGGAAACTATACCAGACGAGTGGTGCAATAGTTTCCTGGTGCCCATTTTTAAGAACAAGGGTGATGTGTTGAATTGCAACAAATATAGAGGAATAAAGCTAATGTCACATAGTATGAAAGTGTGGGAGAAAGTTATTGAAAGGAGGCTGAGAGAAGAGAGTGATATCGCACGAAATCAATTCGGTTTTATGCCTGGTCGGAGTACAACGGACGCTATATTCTGTATTCGCCAATTGTGCGAAAAGTACAGGGGTGCACACAAAAACTTGCATATGGTGTTCGTTGACCTCGAGAAGGCATATGACCGGGTGCCTCGTGAGGTTTTGTGGTGGGCCCTTGAGGAGAAAGGTATACCAGGGAAGTATGTGCAGTAGATCCGAGCGATGTACGGCAGATGCCGTACAGAAGTCCGGTCCGCAGCGGACACTACCGCCAGCTTCAGTGTAGGTGTTGGCTTACATCAGGGGTCGGCCCTCAGCCCGTATCTCTTCCTGCTTGTAATGGACGCGCTTACGGCAGATATACGGGAGGAGGCACCCTGGTGTATGCTTTTCGCCGATGACATTGTTCTGGTGGGGGAGAGTGGGCCAGAGGTCCAGAGTAGATTGGAGGCATGGCGGCTGAGACTGGAGACAGTGGGTTTAAAGGTGAGCAGGACTAAAACCGAATACCTTCATTGTGATTTTGGCGGTATTTCGGGACCCATGACCATAACCCTAGCCGGCATGCCCCTACCAGTTTGCTCCGACTTCCGGTACCTTGGTTCACTCGTCCAAAGTGACGGTGAGGTGAACAGGGACGTTACGCATCGGATCAATACTGGATGGATGAAGTGGCGACAGGTAACTAGCGCTATTTGTGACCCGCGGATGCCCCTCAAACTGAAGGGCAAAATTTACAAATCCGTCATTAGACCTGTCGTCCTGTATGGATCGGAGTGTTGGGCATTGAAAAAGAGGGACGAGAAGAGAGTGCATGTAACAGAAATGAGAATGCTGAGATGGATGTGTGGTGTTACAAGAATGGATAAAGTGAGGAATGATTACATTAGAGGAAGTCTGAAAGTAGCGCCAGTTACAGAAAAGATGAGAAGTAGAAGATTGTCGTGGTATGGACATGTAATGAGGAGGGATGATACGCATGCAACAAAGTGTGTGCTAAGTATGAATGTAGATGGATGGAGAGGAAGAGGAAGACCTAAGAAAAGATGGATGGATTGCCTGAAAGATGATATGAATAGGAAGGGAGTGAGTGTCAGTATGACGAGTGACAGGGGAAAATGGAAGAAAATGACATATTGCGCCGACCCCAAGTAATATTTGGGAACAGGGCAGGAGAAAGAAGAAGACTACTTGTATTTGCAAAATAAAAATTCTATTATATTTAAAGAAAATAGCCAAATGAGAATAATCAACAGTTATATCCAATAATTTTAAGGACTGTGCAAAAAAGTTATCAAGTTTGGAATTGCTTATTCTTGCAAGATGAGCTTTTGTGACATTTGGAATCGCAAAGAATGTTTGATGTCTTGCCGTTTGAAAGTTTGGCCGATTTTTTAATCTAGTTGTAGGCAGACATTAGTTTGATGATGATGATGTTATATTACTAAAACATTGGGTTCTATATAATAAAATAACGGCATGATCCGAGCGCGCATGGTTTAGTCGTACCAACGAGGTCATTTCAGAACGACACTACATCGACAAAAGCTGTTTAGTAGTTTCCGAACGCACGCGCCTTCCGTCAACTGCACAAGACAGTGGGAGCGTCGCGCTGCGCGACTTGGCCAATTTTATATTTTATTTATTGGAAAGTCTTAAAATTTTATGTTAAATCGGTGCAGAATTTGTGATAGTGTCGTAATAAGTGTAACTGTGATGATGAAAACCATATTCTGTATGTAAACCATCTTCAGCTCAGCGGGCTTTGCAGGCGAGCGTAACAAAATGGGTGAGTACGCCGGTAATTAATTGGTTTTACTTTCATTTCTTCAAGTATCTGAATGTAAGAGCAGTATTGCACGAGACCATCAGGATACTAACAGGCGATCATGCCTATTGTCTTATTGGAATCGTAATGGATTGAATGTGCTCCTGTGTTTATTGGTAGAATTATCGATTTTTCTCATGCGTTTCCAAATTCGACTGTGAGGTTACAAGAATTGACTTTTTGATCCATTTTTACTCGTCTTCGCTTAATGCCCTTATCTAATGTAATTTTAAAACGAATGGTAATTTTTGAGTTTGGTTAAATCGCGGAAATGTTGAAAGTCTAGGTGTTGCCTGCAGTAAGTGTTCGAGCGAGAATAATACATTGACGTAAGAGGCAGTAAGTGTGCTAAGTGCTGAGTGGTTATCGGAGGCTCGCCAGGTGGTTACGGCAGGCGCTAATCGCCGCGTCCTTGTGCAGCGAGCGCCGCCGCCGCTCGACACACTCTTTGTAACTTTGTGTTAGGCAGAAAATACTTGTAGCTGAATAGATTGGTAATGGTAATGTTTCACAGCTTCTCAAAAGTGCCAATTTGCCTTGTGGCTAACAAATAAATCAAATTCTAGGGTTTGTCTATCTATAATCTAATTTGCAGGGTTTTTTTACAAAACTTAACAAATTATAACTTTTGTTAATTCATTTCTGAAACAGCTTTACCTTTAGTGTGGAATTTTCTTTGAAATGACACACTTATGAACTTAGCTTATTATTTATAAAAACCTCCACAAACATAAAACAAAATTCTGAACAGAATGGGTTTCTGTAAAAAGCTTATTACAACAAAATAGAACCAACTTCCAAAAACACTAAAAAGCCAAAAAAGAATAATTTGATCTGCCTGGAAGTTGGTTTCTAATGGATGTACCTATTTGTAAGAAGTTTTTTATTTTTGGCTCTTGAGTGTTAAGCATAGTTGTCATTATCCGCTTTAGTGCAAAGGTCTCATCAATATGAATAATATAAGCCCAAATGTAGTGTGTAGCCGACCTTACTCCCGATCTATCTATATACATGTACTTAGTATTAAGCTTAGGTTAATGAATGCAGTACAATATACGCCTTAGACATAGCAACACGTCTCTATCATTTATCACCGATAACTCCCCACAATGCACAAATATGAGGTCAGGATCAAAATCCCTACTAATATTATAATTGCGAAAGTAACTCTGTCTGTCTGTTACGTTTTCATGTCTAAACCACTGAACTGATTTTAATAAAATTTGGTACAGAGATAGACTTGACCTTGAGAAAGAACATAGGATAGTTTTTATCCTGGACTTTTGAAGAAGTCTCTTGGAAATGCTATATAACTGAACTCTACGCGGGCGGAAGCTATTTGATTAATAAATGGTAGTGTAATCGCATAAGAAACATACAAAAAAATACAGTCGAAATTGAGAATCCCACCTTTTTGAAGTTGGTTAAAAAGGAGACAAGTATTTAACTGAGTAAAGGTGAGCAATGCAGTGGTAGGCAAACAGAGGTCATGATTTTGACACAGTGCATCTTGGTCAGATGATTGTGGCAAAGGGTGCCTATGCGGTTATTAGTGCCGCAAGCACTTTCTTTCTATTCTTCTAGAATTCTTCCTAGAAATAGTGAATCTAGCTATCTCTTACTATCACTCTCAGCAAAACTGAATTACTGCCCACTCATTGTGGCACCATTTATTGATTCTCTTTTCCTATTAATTCAAATTCTCCATTAAGATCCACTGCATTTGAAAGACACAAGAGCAGACAATGTATTAGCAATATTCTAGCATTGCTGAGGTGGTTTAGCACTATATCATTTATATTGCTCATTAGGATCTGACCCCTGTGCACTGAGTGCAGCAGCACGTCGCTGGAACAGGGCAGTAACAGAAACTTGAGAGTGCCTACATTGTGATGAACGGGTTGTTTAGGCATTGTTATCCCATGGAGTCCCCTGGGGCTGTAGTTAAGTTGTTCCTTGTGTTTAGTACTGAAGTGATAAGAATGTCGTTAGGTGAGAGGGCGCGGGCAGGGCGCGGGTGTGCAGGTATTCGGTTGGGCGCGTGTCTGGTGGAGCGGCACGGTGTCCGGTGTCCGACGGTGTCGCCGGATCGCATGCTCCGCCGCCTGCTCCGGTTACACCGGATACGCACTACTATTTATTAATATCTATTATTGTAACTAGTATTTGCCCCCCGACTTTACGTTCTGAACTGGGGCCCGATTCTCCTAATTTTACTTAAGCGCCATTCGATTCACGTTCGACTCGATTCGACTGAGATCCAATCCCGACTCGATTACGATTGAAGCGTATGTGGCATTCCGCTATTTTTTCTTTGAAATAAACGTTTTTATCCTTTTGTGTCATTCAATAATGAATCATTTTGTCTGCAAATGATTTACGATTGCAAAATGATTATACAGCAAACTACCGTATAGACCAAAATCACCAAAATAGCACACCAATCAAATGTCAATCGAATACGATTGGTCTTTTATTAGTAGCAGAATGCCCGATATGGTTAAAACTCATATTGCGATCATATTGCGATTCGATTTTGACATTATTAACTTAGGAGAATCGGGCCCCTGTTTATTCTTTTCATCCCCGCGGTAAAGCAATGTTTCGTAATTTCGCGCGCGGTCACTTAAGGACAGGCTGGGACTCAGCAAGACGGTCGGCTGTGCTGCAGTCTTCGTATTTCGTACAGTTCATAACTTGGTTATCTCGAACTACAAGTTTGGCATGTGTATTGTAGTTATAGTTACCGGCACGGATATTGAGCTCTCGGCGGAAGAGTGGGGTTCGCTTTGCGCACCCGTACGCATAAGGCAATCGCTATCGCTTCTGCGCAGGTGAAGGTCAGGGCTCAATATCCGTGCCGATAACTGTACTGTGTTAACAATACCTAATAGCTTAAACTAGGAAGAAGTATATGTTTGTTGCTGGGGAGTTTGTTGCGCGACTTCTTCCCTGCAAAAACACATAGGAAGTGGTGAAGGGTGGGCGTTTTGGGGCTGTCTTATGTAAATTCCTGGCGTTCAAAAAGTGCTGTCTTGCAGCCAAGTTTGAATAAATGATTTTTGATTTTGATTTTTGTTCTGTAACATCAGTAAACTTATCCAAACCGCGCAGCAAACGATCGCACATATACAAGCCACATACAATCAATTTGCAATAATTAGAATCATCGTCAGCATTAAGTCAGAGAGTGCAATACGAGCAGTGGCGGATTTACAAATTTGCCGCTAGTAGGCCATTCAATTTTTGCCGCCCCTAATGATTGTGAACTTAATGATATTTCTGTCAGTTACTAGATTATTTTTGCAACCCGCTATGTACCGAAGAGTTTAATATTGACCTAACAAGTTTACCTGACAGCGACTTTAAAGCGTAAAACCTCTGTAACTTTTAAACGGCTCAATTGATTTTCATGAAACTCGCCCGTAAAACACCTGTAATACAAAAAAAATACTAAATTAAAATCGGTTCATTCGTTCGGGTAGGTACTATATCAGAGGCGCACCCATCGGGTGGCACCCCCCCCAAAAAAACGACACAATATAATCACGGACTAAAATTGTAATTGAAGTACTTAAAAATTGTGTAGAAATCATTCATGGTGCTTTTTGCTAGGTTTAACATAAAGAAACCGGAGTCATACCACTGCAAAGTTATAAAGCGCTAACTAGTTTTATAGAAACCAGTGTCAAGTAAAAAAGCCGCGAGCGCAGCGAGCACAAAATTTTTAAGATTTAGAACAGTAAAGTACCAAAACGAGTTTATAAAACCGGCCTAAAGTGAAAAAGTCGCGAGCGTAGCGAGCGCCAAATTTTTTGAGTTTTGAGGACACAAAAGCGAAATTATTTGGGACACAAAAGTCCTCCACCTCCTGAACAGCTTAGAAATCGTCAGCGTAGAGCGTCAGTTGTTTTTGCTACTTCGGTGCTTTAACTTTTTGTTAGATTGGACTCAAAGAGCGCAGAATAAACCAGAAAAGATGAAGAAACCGCGAGCGAAGCGAGCGGATTTTTCAATTTATTTTTATTGAAACGCTATTGGAATATTTTAAAATTCATGATCACATAAACCTAAGCATATATTAAATAAAATAAAAATAGCCTTTATTCAGACCTTGTTTACAGTATACAATCTTAATCTAACAACTCTGACGAGTTGATGACACCAACGACCTGGTCTGTTTGCCCAACTTTGGCAAAGGCCTCCTCCATTTCCTTCCACTCTGCTCTGTATTGGGCTCTTCTAGTCCATATATTCCCTGCTATGCTTTTAATTTCGTCATCCCATCTTCGGTACTGTCTTCCTCGATTTCTTTTCTTGTCCCTAGGGTACCAAGATATTATGTTTTTGTTCCACTTGTCATTGCCTCTGACTATGTGGCCGGACCATTTCCACTTTAGTTTCCTTATTCTAGTTGTTACATTCTCAATTTTCATGCGCCTTCGGATAGTGGTGTTTCTTATTCTATCAGATTTTCTTATATTTAGCATGCTTCTTTGCATTGCCGTCTAACACGTTTCAAGTTTCTTATATTGCGCTTTGGTGAGAGCCCATGTCTCGCAGCCATATGTCAAGACTGGGAGTATACAAGTGTTATACAGTTTTGTTTTCACGTACGTTTTGATTTCTGTATTCTTCATTATTTCCTTAAACCCCCAGTAGCGTTTCCATGCATTTCCAATCCTTGTGTCGATTTCTTTTGTCATTATATCAGTGACCGAGATTTGTTGGCCCAAGTAAGTGTATTCTTTTACAAACTCTACTGGTTCGCCGTTTAAAAGAATATTGTCTTCCAATGCGTTTGTCATAGCTTTGGTTTTTGAAGTGTTCATCGTCAGACCTACCTTGCGGCTTTCTCTATCCAGATCAGTGATCATGTATTGTAGTTGGTCTTTGCTCCTTGCCAGTATTATTATGTCATCAGCGAACCTCAAGTGTGTAAGATTTTCGCCATTTATGTTAAGTCCGTAGTGGTCCCATTCCAGTCTCCGAAAGATATCTTCCAGTACAGCTGTGAATAATTTAGGTGACAGTGGATCTCCCTGGCGTACGCCTCTGTTTATGTTTATTTGTTTCCCTTGTTTCTCTAGTTTTATTCTTGCTGTACTGTTAGTGTATATGCTTTTTTTAAAATCCTAATGTATTTCTGGTCGACTCCTTGTTTCTTCAGACATTGCCAGATACTGTTGTGTTCTATTGAGTCAAATGCCTTGTTGAAATCGATGAAGCAACAGTAGAAGGGCACTTTAAACTCTTTGGCTTTTTCAAAAAGTTGTCTTACCGTTAGTATATGGTCCAATGTTGAATAGCCTGACCGGAAGCCAGCCTGTTCCTTGGGCTGGTTTTCATCAAGAGTTTTGGTTATTCGCCTTAGGACAATTTTTGCAAAAATTTTGTAATGTTCGACATTAGGCTTATTGGTCTGTAGTTGTTAATTTCTCCTTTGTCCCCCTTTTTATGGAGTAGGATTATTGTTGATGTAGTCCACTGTGCAGGAATTTCCTCGGTGTGCAATATGTCGTTGAAAATGTGTTTAAGTAGTGGTACTAGCTCGTTTTTACTCTATCTGTAAGTAATTCGTTGCTGATATTATCAGGGCCGGGAGCTTTATCCTTCTTCTGTGTTTCTATTGCCTTGTATATTTCTTCTATTAGTATAGGTGAAACCGCGTCGGTGTTATTTAAGTCGGTGTTTACTATTTGGTTCTTGCTGGAGTAAAGGTTTTCGTAGAATGTAGTTGCTATTGACAGTATACCATATCTTTTTGTTTTCGTTTTCGAAAGTCGGTCTTTCATATTGGGTATCCAGTTTTTCTTTTCTTTTAAAGTTTTTAGAGCTTTTTAATACCTCCGGTTTTGCTTATGTATTTTTCAAAAGTTTCACGCCTAGTGCGTTCTCTGTCTTTTCTTATTTGGTTTTTGATTTCTTTACTTATTTCGCTTATTTTGTTTCTGATAATTTTTGTTTTCTTTGTAGTATTTAACAGTTTTGATCTTGCTTCTAGGAGTGTAATTACTTTCTCTGACAAGTTTTTCTTATCCTTCGTATTATATTTAGTATCAGGTTCTGGTCTCAATGTCAATATTTCATGTAATATGTTGTACTTCTGCTGAGTATTTATACCCTCAAAGGATGATTCTGTCACTAATTTCAGTTTGTCTTTGATGGTGTTTAACATTTGTTTGTTATTTGGTGTTGGTCTTCTGACTTTGAAGGGTCGACTTTTAATAGTGCCCATTGACCTGCTCAGACGTGCTCTGAGGACTCGGTGGTCGCTATTAAAATTTAGATAAATGGTGCCGCAGTCGTCAATTAATTTTGGTCTATTTGTTAAGATGTAATCAATTTCGTTTTTGAAACTGCCGCCTGGCGATTCCCAAGTCCATCTTTTTGAAGTTCTTTTCTTGAATAGGCTGTTCATTATCCTCATGTTATTTTCCATCGCCATTTCTATTAGTTTTTGTCCGTTCCTTGTTCTTTTCCCTCTGATGTAAGGGCCAAGTACAATATCTTCTCCATTTCGTGGACTTCCAATCTGAGCATTGAAATCTCCCATTACTATGCAGTGTTTGTATGTGTACTTTTTTAGGGCGATGTTGAGAGTTGAGTAAAATGCATCGATTTCTAAAGTAGATGACTGCTCTGTTGGTGAGTAAGCTTGCACTATAGACCATATTTCCTGTTTTGGAGGAATTTTAATATTTAATTTGTTGAGTTTTGAGGACACAAAAGCGAAATTATTTGGGACACAAAAGTCCTCCACCTCCTGAACAGCTTAGAAATCGTCAGCGTAGAGCGTCAGTTGTTTTTGCTACTTCGGTGCTTTAACTTTTTGTTAGATTGGACTCAAAGAGCGCAGAATAAACCAGAAAAGATGAAGAAACCGCGAGCGAAGCGAGCGGATTTTTCAATTTATATTTATTGAAACGCTATTGGAATATTTTAAAATTCATGATCACATAAACCTAAGCATATATTACAGTGAGTTTATTAATCGTTTATTTATATATGGATTGTGTACTCGTATAATTATAAAAAAAAAAACTAAAAAAATCGCAAAATTTGCCGCCCCTCTAAATCTGCCGCTCTAGGCACTGGCCTACTTGGCCTATTGGTAAATCCGCCACTGAATACGAGTCTGTCAGAATTGGGCGTTTGCGGAATAGCACAGTAACGCTGTAAAGTGATAGTCTGCTTGTAACGCGATCCATGTCGGAATGTTTCAATTTGTCATGAGAACATTCGTTCACCGACAAGTACACGAGGTGGCCGCGACCCTTCAAACTTTAACGTCAATCGATTCATTACATTAGATTAATTATTCATATACATATACCGTCTTACCACAAAAACTTTTTAACGTCAGTTTATGCCTTGTCTAAAAAAATGTCAAATTATGACGTTGACATATGGTTCATTTTGCAGCCAAAATTTTATTAGACAAGTGTAAAACAGGGTTTAAAGTTTTTGTAGTAAGGCCCTTAATGTTTTCCTAAAGTAACCAAAAATAATGTCTACTACTAAAGTCGAAATTCAACAAACCAGTCAAACATTAAAAAAACGGGCCAAGTGCGAGTCCTAAAAACCCTAAAATCCCGAACATTTGGTGTAAATCGCGTTTTTTGAAAATATGCAGAAAAAAGACCCAATTTTCATATTATTTTTAGGGTTCCGTACCCAAAGGGTAAAACGGGACCGTATTGTTTTCGCTCCCTGTCCGTCCGTCCGTCCGTCCATCTGTCACCAGTCTGTATCTCCGTGATAGTTAGAGAGTTGAAATTTTCACAGATGATGTATTTCTGTTAGGTACCGCTATAACAACAAATGCTGAAAACTAGAATAAAATGAATATTTTGGGGGGCTCCCATACAAAAAACGTGATTTTTTTGTCATTTTCTAACTAATGGTATGGAACCCTTCGTGTGCGATTCCGACTCGCTCTTGTCCGGTTTTTTCATTTGGCATTCTAATAAACCACTGAAAATAACGTGTAAGTTCATTATAATTTAGTAGTTTGCCCAAAAATAATATTATAGGCTACTTTTTATCCGGGTTCGTGCAGAGGTTTCCACGGGATGCGGGTGAAACCGCTGGCAGAAGCTAGTGGTTAATGAATGTCTACGAAATTTTGTAAAATAAGAAGTAGAGACGTTTTCTTCAGTGTAATTATATTCTATCAATTCAACGAAATACATATTTGGTAGAGGCCATTCATCAAGTCATCATGGTGAAAAAATTTGTACGTGACCAGTTCTATCTATAAATATCGCGTGAGCGCCTTCTAAATAATAAACTAGCATTGAGCCGAACGGGGAGACAACATAACTGCGGTGAACGCCCCGGGGTTGCTTCAAGCAAAATACACACTACAACTAATACTTAGATAACTTGTGTGTAATTTTATGATCTATAACTGAAAGAAGCTCACTAGAATGAGCATGATATAGCTACAGAGGAGTGAGGAGTCTACAGAAGGTTCAATTAAATTGACATAGCGTAGCTACGGATACGTACTCTATTTGACTCAGCTTTTCTTGTTTGGTAGATTATTATTTGTTTCCATTAGTCGTGATCTACTGCAAAGCAGCAGTTGGTGATAGACTGTATAACGTTATCTCGATATACCGACCTTCAATGTTAGACGTTCGGAGTGGTTATGTGTACGGGACCAAGCAGTCTCGTTACGATGGCACATATATTGACGAGTGCTCGTTGCCGTTGCGCCTGCTCTCTGCCGCGGGCGCTCAACTAATGGCACACTACCTCGGTGACTCCATGCTCTTATACGTTTGTGAATTTCAAAACACATGTAACGTAAGTGCAAAGTTACTGCCTTTGGCAATATAATCTGGGACTAGGTGCCGCGCATCGCTCTTCCCACACCCTTCTTAAGTTCGTCGTAAATGATAGAAACAGCGACTCGTTCCCCTGTGGTTTCCACGTAACCAACATGAATGCTCGCCGTGTATCACGTACATGTACACTGTGTAGCTTTGCTCTGTAGAGACACTCTTGCTTTCGTCCGGCACCGCGCCGCCGGCCGGCCACGCCGCCGATACAGCGATCAGGTTTACGTGTAGACGGTGGACGAGGATTTATGGCCCATAATGTTACGATGAGTCAGACGCTTAATTACGAATTTCAATAAGTAGGTGAAGGCGAGCCACACGCTTACGCAAAGCTCACATACCGCTGTTGTAGGCTGATTATGACTATTGAACGAATAGCTTTATTCGTGAAAAACAATTCTACAGGATTTGCTTGATTCTTTGGCCGATAGAGGGAGCTTGCAATGCTATACGAATCACACAAAACAAGAAAAGTGCATGCGGATATTGTAGCCAGTATGGCGCATAGCAGACCTCGCCACTGAAGGATTACGTAATGGGCCTCAAGTTCTGCTCGCCAATACCACGAAACGCAACATCACTGCTCACACACTTACATTTTACTGTCGGTAGGACATGCAACGCGGGCGGGACACTCACTCACGGAGCCGCTGGTTGCTGTTAGGATTTGTCGCAGTTTGGATCTTTTTAATTTTGAAGTTATGCTCTGAGAATGTGCCAGGATACTATTACGTTACCCACCTAGATATTAATGCAGGGAAATCTTTATCAGTTCAGTGTTAAAATCTATAATGTCATTTACGAAATAAAGCACTTAAAACGTATGTGAATTTGTCAGACAGGCGCACCTAACTTTGAGCAGTTCGTGTCTCGTAACACTAGGTTTATGTAATGTTATTTCACAGCAGTTTATAGCGCCGCTGTCGCCCACTCACGCAACCTAAACACAACTAGAATTAGGATACCTGCGCGATGAAGTAACGGCCAACGCTTGCCAAAGTGCCCACACGGACAAACTTCACATCCCAGACAGCCGTGAACTGTAATGTTATGTATTAGATAAGTGCAACACAAAACAAGCGCTTTATGTCATTATGTAGGTCGCATACACGATGAATGTTCTACGATTGGTAGTTTAGCAATCAGCTGCAAACTATAAAATACCTCATGATAAGATAACCTGCGCTCTCTGTACTGTGGAATCACGTCGAACAGGTTTGTTGTATGCGTGCGGTATACAAGGCGGGCTGCGTTCTCAGCGGCTGGTGTTCCGTCGACGGACACTGCCTGTGTACACGACGCGCTTGTGGGAATACTCAACAGGATTGTGCTCGGACATAAACACTACCTTCGGTTCATGTTCGATTTCAATTAATTTGTTTATCGGACGAGTTTCGACTGATTTATAATATTTTGCATGCATAAAATCATTATAATTTCGCGATAATGAAAATATCACGTCTCGCAAGTTATCAGTTAGGTTCACCGGAGCGGTGGTTAAGTGGCATTTAATGAATTTAAGGCATCCGATGATCGATTTTTTGCCGTCCCACTGCTTGACAACACGCTCTACCTTGAGGAAGCTTCATCAGTCGCTTTCTTAGGACTAATTAATTTCAGATTTATTAGCCAATGACGTTCAAGAACCCGTTTGATAGGTCCACAGACCTTTGAAGATTTTACCTGGATCTTGCCCCATAGGGGCAGGCTCATTATCCGATAGACCACCACGACTTTTTGAAGCATTTTGTCTGTCAACAGTTCAAAACCCAATGTGATCGGCCACGGGATTGATAATGCTTGACGCACACCGCATGTTTTGGATATCATCAGAGTGGATATGGAATGGAAGTAATGTTGTGTTAGTGGCATGTGTCGAAGTTTTAGTGTGGCAGGTAATAACGTGTGCGGCAGGCACGTGTGTCTCCGGCGAAGTGTCCCGGGACGCAGGTCGCCGCTCCCGGAAACGAGCCGTATATAGCGCTCCGCGGCGCCGCCGACACACCCGACATCGACATATCAAATCAATTGGCTTGCACATTTTAGTTACGTTTCACTTAAGAATAAATATGTAGGAACCAAGCTGTCAGTAGAGTGATTCTAAATTACATAATATTTATCTCTGCGTTTTTAACAGTCACTGAGGCATTGTCATCATCTAGAAGCAATTCCTGCGGCTCTCGTTCGTCTAATGAAGTTATCAGTTGAATCTGTGGCGTGAGTGGCCGGAGTTAGGGTGAAGTGATCGAGCCTAGACAAGTGTGTGCAGACTCAGCTGTACGTGCTCGGAGCGGCCGCTGACTCCGTCTGGCTAGTGCCAAGCCGGGGGCCCGATACTTGGCCACGGCCGTCGCACACTGCGATCTGATCTTTTTTCCAGAACCACTTCAGATTTATACTTGGAAACATTTTTTTTTTCTTCCCTAACCTTGGTACCTGTAGTAGTGCATAATTTAGGTAGTATTTCTCCCAGACTAATGGTTCTGATCATTAATAGTTACTTAAAGATAAACATCAGTTAATTGGCGTCTAGAAAAAACGCTGAAGAGAAACTCCCAATTACGCGCTAGATTTGTTTCCAATTTCCCAGCAGTAATTTAATGTTTAATAAGTAAAGTAACTTTCTGTTAAAGTGGGTCTCAGTGCACTAAGCCTCTATAAAGTATCTATCAAGCTTATCCGGAAAGGAACTTTCTTCAGTCAGATTTAATTACACGCTTAATCTGAGGTCTGAGCTGAGCGCTCTCTCGCCGCGCTCGGCACCGACAACACTGGACTCACATGCATGTCAAACGGCAACTACATTCGTAAGGAGCTTCCTCTTATTCTTGAATTGATGACCGATTTGATAAGAATAGTATGAACCTATACTGAATTAGTATGGACACATGAAGATCACTTGATTTCAAGGGTAATAAATAGTCCATTAAGCAACATCAATTTAGTACATACAAACTTACTACAAAATGCCAATAAGAAAAGTTTGATTGGATTCTTTCGGCAACATTGTAGAATGGTCTGTCCATTCAGCAAGGTAGAGCGTGTTTGCGAATGTTATCGCAGAGTTATCGCCGAAGGTGTTGGGCGATAATCACGTCTGTGCGCTATGTGCGGATATTGTTCCTGCTGATGCAATGTTTTCATTTGAAGTTTCATGTCTCCCAATCATATACCTGACAGAGAATTCTCTTCACTCAAGTGTTCTGGCACTCTCGACACCTGCAAGTCGTATTCCGCTTATCTATGATTTCAAAGCTTTTCTAGCACGTTAAGTTAATTGGGTGTTCTACAGGTTGAACGTGCAGCAACTTATTATTAGTTCTTTCGTAGTTACTATTATATTACTATTTTTGAAGCTGGGATTTCATAAATAGGTAAACAATGTCGATTACATTATCTTCGACCTTGCCGCTCTGAGAATGATATGATAAATATGTGATTTGATAGAATTGCAATTGAAGTTTTTGTCGCTGCCCAGTTTAGTGAGAATATTTATTGGTCAATCTGATACTTTCGGCAAATTCTGGAAGGATCCTTATTGGAATACATTATTCCAATATTTATTAACAATTCATTATTCTGAGATTCTGTGACTGTCCTAATGAGTTATTCTGTTGAAACACCCAAAACTTATCCCGTAGGCAAGCAGCCACGCTGGTTTGCAATTCATGTCTAGTGATCATTCCGCTGTTGTTAGTCAAGTTACTTCAATCTAAAGTAAGCGCAAGGACAACATAATTATTAAACGGGGCTTCGAACGGGGGTTATAATTCAGAATAAAGAACCTTTAAAATTTAACCTTGTATGAGGAACGTACGATGATAAAATATGAACTTGTCGCTAACTTTAAGACCTTGGCATCGAAATTGTCGTATCCATTTGATGGGATCTTATAATCGTCTGTTGGTGTTAGGTTAGTCATCGGCCGCGAAATGTTTTCATGGGTTCAACGGCCATAAATCGTCTTCTGATTCCAAGTTATATATTAGGAAGTGAGGCTTTATTTATAGAGTGGAAGGCACGCGTCGCTCGCGTCTCGCGCTCGCTGCGGTGCGCCGGCGTCGCTCGAAGCGGCGTCAGTGCCGAGGCCAGGGGGGCGCAGCGCGAGCGCCCGTCAGTCACGGTCGGTGCTTCACGCGCTTCGGCCACACCGCACGTCGGCGTCCTAGCGATCGATCTCCGTATCATCGCGCACTTTGCTTTTGAAATCGTTCAAGAGTGCTAGTGATAATTTCGATACCGTTTCGCCAATAGCGAGCATCGGTCGTAGCTACGTGTACGATAAAGCGAGCGTCGGTCGCCGCTGCGCGTTCTGTGCCGAATTGTAATTCTTCACGCTAACGAAACCTCGAGTCGAGATAAATTCCTAGAGAGTGCATTTACAGGGGATTTTGTTGCTATATTTACATTATCCTTGTGTGAGTTAGTGTCGCGGTTGTGATACACGATGAGGCCGAAAGAGGAGGTGGACACGAAGGTCCAGACAGGGACCTTCATCCTGTCCGAGAAGATCGACGACACCAAGTCTAAGAAGAGCGAGAAGGAAATGAAGAAGGAGATGAAGCGCCTAGAGAAGGAGAAGCAGGAGCGCGAGAAGAGGGATAAAAAGGCGAGAGAAAAGGAGAAGGAACGAGAAAAGCAAGCAAAGAGAGGTCAGCATATAAGTCATTCTTATTATTTACTATGACTCAGATTATTTGTTATCACCGAGCCACGTTATCATGATGTCATCTCGAGCAAAGGTCTGTCGCAGGTTGCTTCACACGTCCACCACTAATAGAGTTGGCTATTAAAGCGTACACTTTAATCCGCGTCTATTGTTGTTGCGGTTACATCATTAGAGCTTGACCTTGATTGACGTCACTTATCAAATATTTGTCATTGATTACTTAGTATTTATAATATTGACTTACTCCGGTGACTTATCAATTAACATATTCAATATTTTATTGTGCATGCAACAAGAGTGCGCAGTCGCGGGCGCAGTAATAGCTAATATGCGCGTTAAAATTAATCCGCGTTGCAAATCGTACAAACTGGTTATGAGTAAACAAAGTTTAATTTAAAGCTTTGTTCATTCTGCTATAGCTCGTAAAATTTACTATTGTCTCTGCAGCTGTGTTAGGTATATGTACGTACTTTCAATAATTCGTTTTCGATTCTCATGATTCTTTATGACACCGTAATGTATTCTGCCGGTAGCGTTGCGTTCGTGTCGTTTACCTTTATATTCTCGGAAATTGAATTTTCCTAAAATATCACGCCACGCTTGTGTTGGTTGACGGTGACATTTTGGCACTCACTCCTCTTCACGGATTTCTCGGAATGTTTACTCATATCTACTTTATTTTGAATTGTGCCACAATCGTTGTGATACAATTTTTCGTATGTTATTAAGAACCATCGTCCTTGGATCTACACATCAGCTGAACATGTGTCATAGCTCAAAGGAGAGCGACGATAACTCTGTATTCATATTGAAACAATGCATTACACGCTATACGCGACGCTGCTTCAGTATCGTTTCACTCACTCAACATGCATGTTATTGAAATGAATGATTCTTGATCGATTGCATTCAAACATTTGTGGGCATTTATAAGTTCAGCGTTATTTGTTGAAACTGCAGCGAGCGTGACCACGTCAGCGAACGCGTCGGTCGCAATGAGATTTATGTACCGCTTTGCATACAAAAGTCCCGGACCGTCACGATTTCGCCTGCATTTCAATGAATTACAACCGCTCTTAAGTCAACCGGAGAGAAATTACTGTAGAGTCCACCGGGGCCATTGATTGCCTGTCCGTGTTCCTGCCGCTACTTATTTGGCCAGTTTATAGCGAAACAGCTTTCTTGTCGACTTGCTCGTTTCCTGTACATGAATTATTTGCAGTTTTCGTTTTCCTCGGTTCTTTTTGCGTACTGCCACAGCTCAAATAGCAATCGTTTACATTAATCGTAGTCCACTGTTACTTCATGCACGCAATTTTCTGCTGTGTTTTTTCCCCTCAGCAAATATAACACTGTTCTAGCCTACGGTCTGAGTCTGCTCTTAACTAGGAGTTATGTAATTCAGTGAATCTAGTGAAGATGCATGTTTATCTACTTGTGTTTTACACGTTAATTGACTGGCGTGTGTTGTATCACGGGATATTTACCGGCGCGCGCTCCGGTGCCTCCGAAAACGATCGCAGATACTGCCGCATGCATAACGTTATTATTTTGTCCCAGTTCACCTGTTGCTTCATATTACTGATTGCGTTTATGATATTCGCCAACATTCGTCCTTCTGTTGTGTTGCACAATCGTTGTGAGGGTGATGTCATACACAGATATTCTAGTTTTATTGTCGCTTTAATTATCTCTCTATGTTAATATTTTGTATTCTGTCATAAGATACAAGACTTATTAAAATTCTGTCACACCATTTTTATGTGGTCATTTTGCAAATATTATGACGACAGCATAAAAAGAAACAGACAAGAAATCATCATGAAAAACTGAAATCAATGCAAGAACTCTTCCTAAATGGAATGCAGCGAGGACACGATGGTTGATAAATACAATCGTTGTTATCGGAGGACTATCTCAAGTATTCGAGCGCTAAGTCATTGACGTCGCAGTGCGCGAGCAGTTTGCACCAGCTTGCGAGTGATATCTTGTTTAGCGAGTGGAATCACTTCCGCGACCGCGAGCCATGTTACTGCTCCTGCTTTACGTTCTGAATTTTCAGGAAGGTACTACAACTCACTGCAATAAAATGTATAATTAAAAATGCAACCTTGGCAGTTGCTCACAGATTCACTAATCTTTTTATTTAGGTACTGCACTGGAAATAGAAATAAAGAATTTAGTTTAGATAATCTTTTTGGTTGATTTTTCTTTTATGGGATAATATCCCTACTGATAGGGAGTCGGAGCAGTAATCAACTTAGCCATAAACCGCATTAATCTCAGGCTATTCGTTGACGCGTGAGTTTAGTGCCTGGCCACAGATTACTGCAGTATTGTGTGCCTGAATGTATTTGGTTGTATTCATTTTTAACCCTCTACAAAAAGTTACCCCTATGATTGAACGGTATGTGTGTCTGACTATGGTACCGACGCAATCAAAGGGATTAGTAATATTAGATTAATAGTAATATAACATACCATTACTAGATAATTAGGTATGTAGGCCCAAACTGCTCGCACTTTGTAACTATTGTTATTAATATCTCCTGGCAATGATTATATGAAGACTTGACTAGTTTTTATTGTGTAAGCAGTTTCTCACGCGAGCCGGTGGGGCGGGAAGTGCTCGCAGTTTTTGTGACTCGTCTTGGATCGCGGCTGACCAATTTGTTGTAGTATACAGGTTTGTATAGTACTCACAGTTACAGGTTCGCTGTCGGCCTGTACTCATGAGCGCTAGTGACTGGCTGGTATTCAGCTCACGTTACATATCCTTGGAGGATTAGCACCGCGCTGACAGAGTCACGTGCTCGACTGCACATTAGCGATCACCAAATGTCGGCTAATGAGCACTCGATTTAATGCGCTCATTAAAATTCTATTGCAATTATAATGATGTAATCCAATCAGTATGTTGACGAGACAGCGGGTGACTCAGCTAACACTGTAAATAAATGTTAAGTATATGGTATAATTTTCTTTGTGCTTTAATCATGCACCATCGCACCGACACTGGTGTAGATACAAAGATTATTTTGCCACAAATGGTGAAACATACAATATATTGTAGATTATTTGACACTGAATGGAAGCGCAGTCGCAAAACACAGAATAGCTAGCTCTGCGAGGTCTGGATTCGGAGGCCGGCACAATCCGGCACATGCCTCGTGTCATGAGCATGTGTCGGCAGGGGTGGCACTGCTCACAGCTGGTCGCGCCTCGGCGCCGGCACGTGCGGGAGGGCGCGCGCATCTCGCTTTAAATAACCACCCCAATCATGAGCCACAAACACCTGGACTGATACATGTCTTCCGAGCCAATGCTGTCTTACCACGTAATTAGGGCCAATTACATTAAACATAATATTAGAAGTGAAAGTAACGTTTTTTAATAGATTTAGCAGCAATAATATACGTACAATAATAACTAATGATTTTCATCAGGACTTGTAACAAGCATTTGGCTTTAAATTGATGAGTCGACATACAGGTCGTGTTTACAACTATATGGCATGGCATAACTTATGATGTAATTGTGTGGCTTCTGTTGGCAATCCTATAAATAAAAAAAATAATAATATTGTATTTCAATAGTCGACTGGATCTTACAATTACCTATTGAGTTGACTGTGCTTACGAGCAAGATGTTTTCATTTGTAGCCGTAGCCTACGACAATTATGTTCGTATTCGAAAAGGTGATAAGCCAAATTAGTTCGTGGTGATGTTTGGTTGGTTCAGTGATCAGTGGCGCTCCGATCCGTTTCAGATTTCCATTCGGCACTAGAGACATGTTTTCGTTCTGGCAATATTTGCGCAGTACGTGCCGATGCCTGACAGCATTCAATCTTTTTTAATTATATTTTATAATTTTGTAGAGATTCTATGATCAAGTTTTGGTTAAATAAGATTCTGTTGTAACGTTTGTGATAACGCGGTCCAGATTTAGCAACATGTTATTCGGAGCTAGATGCCAATACTAGTAGTGATAACGCGCGGCGACACTGAACCGTCAGTCAATCAGTTGGGCAACAGCACGCCACGCGCCAGATATCGCCGGCTCATCTATTCGCTCTAACGTGCGCCCTGCTTGCATTCCATCCATCATTACGGCAAACATGAACACCAGCTTCAGAAAGTTCACAAAGACGAATTTTCGTTTGGAGTATTTCATACATAGAAATATTCAAATGAACCACAGACTTTACTATAGCTCTTGCTGAAACTTAAAACACTTGCCTGTTCACCTAGAGGAGGGGTCCATAGTCCATAGCTAGACGCTTTAGCCCGCATACTAGTTGCTTGCAGTGTTCAAGCAGTGCTTATGTTTTTACATTGATAATACAAATATGCCTGTAGAGAAAACTGGGCCACACCAACCCAGATAGTCAGTAGTCCGGAGTTCAACATTCCCCAACCGGGTCAAACAACCCTGTGGCCGGTGCGCGGCTGCCGACGCTCCGAGCACCCGACGTGTGCCTTGTAGCAGCACACTCACGGCAGCTGTTCGCAATCACTACGCGCCTAATCATTCCGTTATCTATTTTTAGACCAAGTCGAAGGGCAAGGATCCTCCGCGTACGTGAATCTGTGATAGCTTTACGTGTGAGCCACTAATAGTATAAAAAGAAGAATAAATAAAGTTTTCAACAATAGTTTGTAGGTACTTGGTTTATAGTGATACCGCGATAAGTATCAATGACGTAATTCGCACGTCAACGTTCTCGTACGAATGACCAAGTCAAACATCGCAGAACTACGTACAAAATAGTGAATGTTTAAAAACTGTTCACGAATATAATTTATTCGGCCCGCGGAGCATTATTTCCATGTTGTGTTTATTTAGCCTTGCCGTGGACAAAGTGAACACGTCATGCTCTGGCTTTAGGTACTGTTGAGGTAAGCGCGGGGTGTATGAAGAGTTGTGAGATCTCCGAGGGTCGTGTCCACGCGTCAAGGTCAAGGCGAGGCGGTCGCGGCTCGCAGGGCCTCGTGCCGCGCATCTGTGTGCTCGTGTGTTGTCGTCAAGTGCACCTCGAGTGCGCCTCGTCGCGTGTAGTCGCGCGCTGACTCAACAACTCATTTCTGAATGTCATTTCACTGGATGCTTTTAGCGGTGACTCTGACAAGTGCCATGAATGCTTTCAACGAACGCTTGTGCTTTTTGAATTTATTTTAAGATCATGAATATTTTGCCTTCTTTATCAACAGAAAACAGTCCTGCTTTGCAAAATTTTCTTCATCCAGGCTATCCAAATAAACGTTATATCTAGAGTGCGATATTTTACTATTGAAGTCATAAAGTAATGCCCTGGATATAGGTCAGTGCGTAGAGAATGGCGTGAGGCTGAGAGCCAACAACAACGATGAACTCGAACTTATCATCACTCCGTCAGTCCCGCGCATCCTCCGCAACACTGATATTGCTCACACACAAATATGCCATCATATTAGAGGAGCCGTCATAAATGACATTTAACGACCTCGCCCCGGTCAATTAAATATCGCGTCAAAGACAACGTTAAATGATTTTATTACTAACGTATTAAGGCCAGTCAAACCTGCCATGGCCGTGTATTTATTATGATTATTATTCTTTCTTGGTGAAGTAGAAGTATATAAGTGTTTCAGAGCGTGGGGCGCTTGTCGTTGCATATGTAAGATGTCGATGCTTGTTTCTCTCAGTTTTTAACTAGTTTCATCAATGCATGAACATGGTCGTGTCTGCCAGGTGTGATTCGCTATTTGCATTTCGAAGCTTTCGCGCTCGCTGCGATGTTTAAATTACGTGGTCGTCGGAGTGAGGTGAGGCGTATACATATGTGCACATGAGCAGCGCACGCGACGTGAAAACGGTTCACTTCCTCGGCCACGTCGCAGGCGTGCCGCGTCAGCCAGTCCCACTAGATCGCACAGTATTTCGGTAACGGATGTTTTGTTTGGCCTCTAATTTTTCACATAAACCATCGGCGTCTGCGGAGTAGCTCCCTCGCTGCGCCGCCAACTAGCGCCTCACTCATTCATTCAGTCATAATCAGTGGGCGGCCTTGTTCGAGAATTGTTTCGTCTGCCGCAGGAACCCGTCCCCTGCGTTTAGACGCTAACTAGTGGTCGAGGTCGATTCTTTCATCAATTGCGTTGATTCCTGCACTTCCCAGCGGCTCCGGCAGTAGCTTAGCGTCACGTGATGTTCTCACGTCCACACATTCGCTGTGCTTTTGTGCGCAGTCTCCTCTCGTGTGTACTTTACAAGCAATTAACATTTATCGTGGGAAGAGATCGCCATTGTCACGTTTCGTAGTGAACTATAAGTTGTTTGTAAATAAATATTTTGGTATTTCTATATGACATTTATAGTGAGTTGTTAAATTGATCAACTTTTGTAATTAGTATTTATGTTTTCCTACCCTTTAATATTTTGGCTTTGTAGCAACAGAATGGATTACTTCACTTCGCCACAAGTGGTAGGAGTTAGGCACAGGAAGGACAGTGTTTGCCTGCCCGACTAATGGACACATTAGCGGGTTGTTTACTTCATTAGCTGTGCTATGTTGGACAATAAAGTGCTTGTCGAGTTCAACGCGGGCGTCACAATAACATTTTTTCTTGCCAAAATCCTTTCAAAATTCAGTTTTGATTTCGTGTCTGCGTAGAAGATGTTGTGTCAGTCTTCGGGCGCAAGCATTTCCATTTTGTACAAATGTTAGGTGTCGCGTTGCTAAGCCGTGAACTGAGCTGCGGCATACTTTGGTTATCATAACCGATCGGATTTAGATGACACCGTGAATATTGCCAATTATCTGTTTATCTAACCACAAAGCTGCTAATTTGATCGAATGCGTCATCTAATGTGACTCGCTCGTGTGTGCTTCCGTTTGCCAACAAAGTAATAAATGGATGAAAAATGTGGACCTTCCACACGTTACTCGTTATATTCGGTTCGTTCTTGAGCTGAGTGGATGATGATATACTGCGGTGTTATTGCCCACTAATTAAGTTTACTATCGTTTAATACATATTGTGATATTAACTTATGTAGACGGACATAATGTGTCGCTGGAGAGTTTATTCTTAATTTTCATCCCAATACACTTAGGAAGTGGTTTAGCTGGTGGTGAAGGGTGGGCGATTTAGGGACTGTTTAGTTGCAACAAACGACTTTGAATTTGAATTCTATAATATCTGACGGCGCATTTCAGTGAATTCATACAGTAGCGGCTTGATTTTAAAGTATCAACTCAACCATTTTGTTTGGGTGGCGTCTTCATTCGCCGATGCTTTTGTGGTCCGTTTCTGTCAGTTGCCGCATGTGCCCGCTTTGATGAGTGTGTGTCTGGGCGCGTCCCACTTTCATCCCACTCCCGACCAATCGACTAGACGTGACCCGCAGGGCTCACCGCACAATTACCCGAACCGTCTTCATATTCTTCTCTTCCGAATATAAATAGCCACGTAACAGTTACAGTTGTTCTGACAACTGGATGGCTACGAATTCAGAGACCTTAACTTTACACGCGCGAATGTATTTTTGTTTATTGACTATTTCGTTTGGTTAATTAAAGGAATCATGTGATAGGCCTCTTAGGTCCACACATTAGGATATAACAGTAATAGTATTTAATACGAGCATAGGGACCCCAATATAGTTGGGAAAAAGGCTCGGAGGATGATGATGAGTATGAATATGAGCAAAAAAAGTGCATCATGCAGGTTTGATTCCACTGAATAAGGAGCAGCCAGCCCTGGGCACGTCCTCGCACATGGTCCCGCTATGATATTTCCGTCTGACAGACTGCCACTCTTCGACTGGTCGCCAGTATCGCTCCGTTTGATGTTGAACTCCACTAACCTGCTGGGTGACCTTACCCTTCTATAAATAGAAACTTGTTGTGGTTTCATAATAGAACAGTTTGCCGCTCGGCTCAACAAAACAAACGTTCATTGTACAGCATTGCTATTGGAACATTTCTCTTAGAATTATTTTAAACGATGCCATTTATCTTGTGTCATTATAGTGTCTGCCGTTGCTGTATTCAAAATCATGCCCGAGAGAGTACCACTGAACGTTAATTTATTCACAAGTTCTATAGTACGCTTTCTTGACGAATGTTAAGAATTCCACAAAGTGCTGTGGCGGATAGTCTAAACATACGTGTGCGGAACTTAAAGAAGCGATGAGTCACAGCGGGTACGGTATAGTAATAATGTGTAGCTGTGATGTGAACATTATGTATTAGCTAGCATGGTCCCCGGGCCTCGGGCTCGCTGCGTCATCCGGGTCAATTGGACCAGTTATGTAACGTTACGAACCACTGTCACTTGCGCTCAGCCGGCTTTGCTCTGTGTGTGTGTGCGTGTGTGCACGCTGCCGCCTGCGCGTGTGTGCGCCTCTGCGGGGAAATAATCATTACTCCATGTAAGCTGGACGAGTTTACATTACTTTTTATGGTTCCGCTAAATATACGAGTACACCAATGCCTTGCACAGAAAACGACCTAACCCCTACTACATGCAACAACGACAAGCCTCTGTCCAAAGAAAGAAAGCTGTACTTTTGACTCAATACCTTTGTAATTCCACGTGATACCTACATAACATTTTGATTCCAAAAAGGAAATGAAGCGAAAAACAATAGAAGAGAAGAAAAGCAATTGAAATAAAAAACCATGGTGACTGAGATTTATACAGTGTAGTGCCGGCTCCGGCATTCGGCGGTATGGCCGGCTCGAGGGCCGCGCGCGCCGCTCTTTGTTCTCATGCTTCAGCGACGACTGTCCCTCTGTGGTCCCTTGACAGTCTTGCCCCCAATACTGCTCCCTCATTCATTACATGTAATGAGCTCGACTGGACTACACGCAAACGACCTATTCTTACTCTCTCCTATTTCCGGATTATTGTAAATTAACTAACAATTATAATAGAACGTTTTGCTTTGGAAGAAGCGCTGCGAAGAAGACCTTCTGACAATTATTGTTGTAGTCGTTAAGTCTGTTGAAGTTTGGCGACAGATTTATTGGTGCTTGGTAGAAAGTCTCATGACGACTCAGGTCAGCATGGCGTGATATTCCAGCCTTCAAGTCTTTACGTTATTTCGTACAATGCGATGAACAATGCAAATGATAGTCTGCACTGATATCAATTTGTAAGACTCCCTAATCGTACCTAAAATGTAATTCACCAAGTTTGTGTACATTTTTTCGTAGACAGCAGCGATAAAACTAATTTAATCAGTAATGATATGAATGATAATGATGTAGTGAACAGTGGCTGTACCGTTACATGAACATTGACACGTGCTCAGCTGTTGTTTCTGTGTCTATTGTTCCACGCAGGTCGCTGATCAATTATGTATTTTATTTACAGCTTATATGTACCAACTACCAACACATGATACCTGAACTTTCTGTTGTTATTCAAGCGACATCTTTCAGGTCATTTCCATAAATATATGATAATTGATAGCAGCTGGTGTTACTGATGTAGTCAGAGACATATAGGTTTTCAAAAGAAACACGAATGTTAACATTCTCCGAGTATAGTGAACCAGTGAAAACATTAGACACATAGCAGACGTATGAAGGTGCTGAATGTGAAGTAGGTGATGATGTCTCCCTGTCACACACTGCTGCGCGCACGTGTGCAAGCCCTCACACTGCAGTATTGGGACACCAACACGACCGAGCTCACTACTTATACAACTTCTTTATGTGTTCCTATACTATGAACATTGAACATACCGATATGAACGGTGTGCTACCCTGGCGGTCCTATGTACGCATACGTGGAGAAAGCAGTAGACAAATGTCTACAAGTGCATCGATGTACTGTATGTAGTGAATGATATCATATTGAGTGTTGCGGTTTGTCCACTTTATCCGGTAGACTAGTCCTATTTAGCGTATGATCTAGTTGCGGAGCTTTATGTGCGGTGCGTTCAGCCGCGTGTACTGGGCACTGTGCAGCGGGCAGCATGCGTCAGTCGGAAGCACGTCCGCGCCCTACACGTGCATAGGTTCGCGGAAGCTCGCTGCCGGTACATCCGCTACACCCGTCACTGCTGTTTCTGCTGACCACATGCTAAAGGTGGCGAGGTGACGCTATTGTACGCGTTTACAATCCTTTACTTTTTGGGATGGTCTGTAGTCAGCCTGTCATGATAGTGCTTAAGAATATTGAAAATTAAGAAATTACCACGCTCAATCCTTCTCCGTGTGAGAGGAGGCCTGTGCCCAGCAGTGAGACGATAAAAAGGCTGTAACAGTAAGAAATTACCTATCCCTACAAGCAAGTTATACACTATGCAAGTTAAATAGCATTGCATTAATCTTTCTGTTTCAAAACTGAAAGTCGTGCAATATGTATATATTTTCTAATACCTACGTAGTACGTATTATTTGCTAACGGCTCATTAGCTTAGAGCGAATATATAAAATGGAAAGCTGCGAAATTAGCAATCAGTCAAGGCGCTATGATTACTTGATCATCTGTCAGTCTGAATGCCCATGATTAAATGTTGCGTCTGACCGCGCCGCGCAAAGAGAACGCGTGTTTTATTTCATTCCCATGAGTCTCACAAGTCGGTTGAGATAATGCTGATTTCCGTTAGCGAATAGTCTCAATAACGATGATGACATTGAATGTGGCATAAATGCTAGGTGCTGGTATTTTTGCCGCATGATCGCGTGCAGTCGTCCGTCTGCAACGCCCCTCGGCGCAGGTCGTTGACCCCGCGACACGTAGGACGCGCCGCCGCCGTGCCGTCGCGCCGCGCCTCTGCCGCATCGGCGCGAAATATCGAGATGTGCTTTGTTTTACTCGCTTCAATGTATTCGTCAATGTTTCAGTGTAATTCGATCGTTGCAGTTATAATGTGGAACGAAGGACGACATAACACGCGTTTGTTTCGATAGGCTCGGGTTACATCGATATCGGGGATTTACTTTGCACATTACTCAGTAATGAGTATTTATAGCGAAGTTGTGCTTTGTTATACAAAACAAACTACTTCAATTCATGCACTTCCTACATTTTACCAGCTATGTATTTGCTAATATGTAGAATGATTGCATTAAATCAATCAAACTAATGTTCTGTTGGTTTCGCTGAAACCAATGGTGAGTGCTTATAAGATACTAGCTTCTGCCAGCGGTTTCTCCCGCATCCCGTGGGAACCTCGGTACGAACCCGGATGAAAAGTAGCCTATAGCCTTCCTCGATAAATGGGCTATCAAATCTAAATTTTTCAAATCGGACCAGTTACAGTTACAGCCTTTTTTATCGTCCCACTGCTGGGCACAGGCCTCCTCTCACAGGGAGAAGGATTGAGCATTAATCACCACGCTTGCTCAATGCGGGTTGGTGATTTCAGACTATATAGTCCAGGTTTCCTCAAGATGTTTTCCTTCACCTTTTTTATCAGCCATTGGTGTCTAAGATATACTTAGAAAGTACATACAAACTTAGAAAAGTTGCATTGGTACTTGCCTGACCTGGATTCGAACCCGCGCCCTCACACTCGAGAGGGTGGTTCTTTGCCCACTAGGCCACCACGACTTCAATCGGACCAGTAGTTCCTGAGATTAGCGCGTTCAAACAAACTCTTCACGTTTATAATATTAGTATAAATTATAATTGTAGCTTTACGCATAGTATACTTTGTAAGTGCATAACTATGTATTTTACAAATGGTCGTCGTCGTCACACGGGAACGCAAGAAATATGTGACCGCGCGGCAAAATGTGTCGCCCGTCTGCTCAATCTGTCTCAGCCCCGTGGAGTTCGTTTTGTCGCCGGCCTGTACTTGTCGATTTTAACTGAACATGTTGACCTCGTGGTCGTCGCTAGTTATTATCAGCGGGCGCCACGACTATAGTTCACACCACTGTAGTTCAATGTGTTTGTTGTTGTCTTAGTGCGCCCATGTTGCTACGACTCGTTTAATTTGAATATCGTGCGTATTGTGCTTGTCTAAATATAATTTATTTCTATTATGATTCATGATACAAATACCATTGGCCCTTCCCTACTAATATTATAAATGTGAAAGTAACTCTGTCTATCTGTCTGTCGGTTACGTCTAAACCACTGAACTGATTTAAAAAAAAAATTGGTACAGATATAGAGGTGACCTTGAGAAAGAACATAGGATAGTTTTTATCCCGGACTTTTGAAGAATTCTCTTGGAAGCGCGATATAACCGAACTCTACGCGGGCGAAGCCGCGGGTGGAAGCGGCGGGTTATAGCGGGTGGTATTTATATTGTAATCATAATGTCAGTTTTATGGTGCATAGAAGCACCATTACAGCGAACACGTTGTGTTGCGAGGTGCGCCGTAAATCGCACATATGAGAGTAGGTACCTAGATACCTAGGTATCTGTTGAGCCGAGTGACGAGTGGCTCAAGTGCTTCGGTAAGGCTCGGCGGTTGAGCACAACAGCCGCTTCACGTATTGACGGTACATAGAGATCTTCTGGTTACTAGGTATTATATTTGGAGACGTTACCTTACCACATATTAAGTATACCCATGAATTAGTCTCTCAGCTTATTGTGTCTCCTCAGAAGGTACAGCGGAATAAATTGGTACCTACTGAACACATCAGTCAATAATACATTTTATGTCAAGATTTAGGTATAATTTTGTCTTGAAGAACAGCTCGCTTGTAGTCAACCACAGCCGATAACAAGAAATAAAATTTATTTTATACTTTTTAGTTTTGATTTGGTAAAGTGCACTTTATTTTACTTGCCTGTCATTGGATACCCATATGGATGGGATTGAAAAAAATAGGTTATTCACCATTTTGTAGCGGCGGCCATCTTGGATTTTTATTTCGTAAAGTGCAATGTGTTCTACTAGTCAATCCCTTTCATTTGATACCCATATTGTATAGGTACTTTAAAAATAACTAGTCCGCCATCTTGTATATTTAGCCATGTTGGATTTAGGATGACGTCACATAGCTTAACATGCATTGTCATCCAAACTAAACATGTATGCAAAATTGCAGCTCAATCGGTTGAGGGCAAGTGCCTTAAAATTGAGTTGTAAAATTCCACCCGAACACACATAGTTACATACATACATATATACATACATTGCAAGTAAAGCTTGTAAAAATATTTTCTTCAACTTAGTTATATGAAATAATTAATATGAAAAGAGGATCAAAACGTCCACTCCACTGTACTGCACTGCGCACCGACAGACCAGGTCTCTTTTGAGAAGCATATCTTGCGGCAGGACTTCAATGACAAAACTCTTCACGAAAGCAAAAATACGTTTTGCCTCAGATGCTGATTGGTCTTGTATGTTCCTGATTCCTAATAGAACTATTCCGCCGCAGTATGCCAATGTGACACACAGTGTGCTGCACAAAATCTTTTCGCCTCATCTAAGCTGACAAAAATCGTGCGCAACATGCTTTTTGTGAAAAGGGACACAAAATGTCAACTGCTACATTTTGGTGGATAAGTGTATCCATATTCAAGAAGACGACTTGTATAGACTCTGATAGCACATCAATAAGATTTCGCGATAGAGGCTGAAAGACGAGATAGTCGTGGGTTTTGTGTAAGCGCGGCGTGAGATGCGAGGCTGCCCGCAGAGTAGATTTGTAGCGTGTGTGTACAAGTGGCGCGGTGACGCGATTGCCCTTGGCATTATTAGCGGCCGCCGCTATCAGCCGGTGACATCAGCGCGCCCGCCGCGCCCCGCCAGCGCCTGCACGAGCTCTCTACCTAAGATACTTAGCTCTCAACACACTGAAAGTCTTATTTTACCTATCAAATATTTCTGACATAGTGATCTATTGAATCAACGCACAGCCCAAACCACCACACCGGAGGGACTTTCATGGTTTGCCATGCCAACGTGTATCTACCAAATTATGATTAAATCTATAACTGTAGTTTTACTTTTACAAGATAAGGTAGCTCAAGGTAGAAGCGGCGGTTTCGAAACGTCCGATATTGAATGTGCGACTACTATAATAGTTACAAGTCCATGTAGCTCGCAGTCAAAGGTTGCGAGTCGACAGTTCAAAGCCGGTTGTTATTAGCGTCGTTCATCGTCGACTGTGGCGCTCCGGCTAGACAGCATCCCAACAGCTCAGTAGCCTTGCGTAAAGTTCTTAAGTAAAAGTTTTGTCGGCTCTATATATCCTTGTAAATGAAAATAAATAAGAGTCAATATTTTTGTAACAGTATTTGCCAATCACCGCGACACAGCAACTGGTCGTGATCGAAATCGTAATGGCGCGCTTCAATCTTCCTTCGCACACAAATAGCTAATACCGCCCTTGAATGAAACTGGATTATTGCACGACCGGCACGCGGTGGCGCGCCGTACGATATCGTGCACCCTGCAGATTACTGAATACTTGGCACTCTTGACGTTCAGGAGGTTCTCAATGCTTGTAAGCTTTGTTCTCTCTTTACGGTGATATGTCCCCGTTTAGATAAATTGTGTGACAATGAGACTGAGCGACACGGCGATGTTCCGCACAATGATTAGCACATAAACCGGCAATGTTCCAGTATGTTATCGTGAATCGGTGTGATCGGCCCGTTTAATGTTCCCATTGTGCGGCTCGCCGATCAATGGGCCGTGGCTTCTTTTGTCGGCGCCGCGGACACGTCATCTGCTTACTGTGCACGGCTGGTACAGTTTTCCTTGCAGCACCATGAGCCCTTAGCACTGCTATAAACTAGCAACAAACCCGATTTAATTACAGCCACCAGCTGGAAAATTTCAGCATGCTAACATACTGGCTGAGCAGTTTCATTGTTTCAGCTGCCCCTCCTTAAAATGCATCCAGGCTATTCCAGGCATATTAGCCAAGAGCGGTAGCGTAAACTAAAACATTGTGTTATGCTAAGTCATATTCTGGACATCACGTTATGAATACATATTGCAGTTTGATCAGGTTTGAGAAAATACAAGCTCTGCGATAGGATATCATAGCCTGCATGCAAAGATAAATGTTTACCTGTTAGTATCTGTGTTTTAGAATTCAAATTAAGATGTAGGCATAATCATTTTGTGGTTTTCCTTGAGTATTCGTATATTTATTTCCACAATTTATAAACTGTCGTCATTTTCCTGTTAGGTTACGACATCGCTATACTCATGTATCTACAAAGAGATATTTTCTTGTTGTATATGCAAGTTTCTTATGATAGGTGGTTTGTATTTGACATTGTTCATAAGTGATAGTGTCGGCCTCGACCTCAGCACCAGTAAACAAGGTCGGCTGATGTTTTGCCAACGTGACACAATCGCCAGCATTGTTTACATAGAGCGAGTAGCGAGCACTCCGCTGTTCATGAATGAGCCGAGCGCGCCACTGTTGCGCAACCTCAGCCGCCACACGCTCTGCCAACACCTGTCGTCGACGATCTTACGGGATATTTTATTAACGGACAAATGGTTTCCAGATAGTACTTAAACCATTTCAGCTTCTTATGATTTGTCTCTGTCCACGTTAGGAGTTCAGAAATACTTGTGAAAACGTTTTTGGCAGCCCGTGACGTTTTACATGTTGTAAGATAATGAACTGTTTACCCCAATGTGTGCACGTCACGCTCTAGTTGCAGCAGTGAATGCGACGTTGCGCAACATAATGGCACGTCCACGCGGCCGCTATCCGGTGCAGATGTCTGATAGCGCCGCTCCGACTGCGACGCTTTGTGCACCTCAGCACTTCCGATTACTTATTGTGCCATCACTACTATACTAATTACCCCATACTCAGTAATAGCACGCGGATTCATCATTACGGAGTTTTGGCCTCTGACTGAGAGACCCTCAGAATATTGTCATTGCTAGTAGGTACCGTCTTCATAATTCTGACAACAATAACATTTTCGGAATGTCTACAATAATGATATTTACCTACAAATATGACACCAAATATGTTTACAAACTCCCATTGTAAGCAAGAACGCGCAAACGGGGTTTAATTCTAAACAATCTCGATATCGTTGTGTGTGAGCTTACTGGTCAACAGTGAAGTGAATTCGTGCATTGTTTCCACTGACCCACCTCGTGTGCATCATATGCCGTACCGATGGGATCCCAAGTTTTGACTTTGTTTCAACTATTTGATATTAACTATTCCCTAGCATAAAACTGAGGTAATTTTCTTTTCATCCTTATTCATAAAACTTTTTGTTTATTTTCAGGTAAGACATGTCAAGGTGAACGCAGTTTGCATACAAGTGTAAAGGTACAACCACAAAGAAAATAGTACTTATTAACTGCATAAGTACAAAACTAGTGCATCATAATGACTAACAGAGTGCAACTGTGCAATGAGAGAAGTCAAAGATCAAAATGGTTCGAGACAAAGCGTGAACGCTTAGATTTGGTGGTGGCCAGCTGTGCATAGTTGCATACGAGTGATTCAGAGAGCAGCTGCGCTTATCTGCTTATCCGTCCATACCCATTGAACTTGCAGTCTCTTTGGATCGCCCCTTTCACACATCTCACTATGCTGCTTCTCAGTGATTGTCACTTAGAGGCAGAGGAGGTTCTTTATGCTTTACGTTACGTCCGACTGTAGAGCACCATTTCAATTCAGATTTTTACCAACAAGGTTTTCCTCCTAAGTATTGGCAGAATAATGAATGCTGTAAAGTATAGGTACTTTATTGCCCCCTACTGGGATGCTAAAAATACAATTTATCATAACGAAAACAAGTGCAGAGAAAGGCAACACCGAACTAATGAAGTTCGCAACTTAGATTGCATCTTACGCGTGCTTCGATGTCGCTTTCTATTTAGTGATATCGATTGCCGCTTGATCAGACCGCAGCTGCTGTTGCGCGGGACTGGAACGCGCAGTGTACAGCGTCAGGAGCAGCTTTAGAAAGCTTTGCACGTAACGTAATGGCTCGTTGTCATGTAGACGAGTCCGCGATATGATTGCGTTCAACTTCATTAGGCGATACAATAGACGTCACATCTGACGTGAAAACTTATTATTGTGAATAGTTATTAAAGGTAGACTAATTATACGTAGAGTGCTAGAGAAAATATAAAACCACCGCCTTCAGAAAGATATGGCACTTCATTTAAATTAAAGGAATTTCTGATATTTACATTATTTGTCAATACGATGGCTGGAGTGTCTTTACGGTGTAGACATTCCCTATTTCATTACTACCAGTAAACATGATTTCCTACGATATTGGGCTTTTATACCGGTGAGTCGTATTGCGTCCTGTGCAGTACTACGTTACCGTTTGCCTACAACCTACACGTTCAGGGGGATCCATTCAGGGATACCGCACGTCATGTGCACGGTCTGCCGTGCCTGGCGTCTACCTGTGTGTGACAGCAACAAGTCCTAAATACGAGTGGCACTTGTGACACGCGTGTGTGAGTACTCTGCAGCACCGACTGCCGATTCAGAGAATTGCACTGTGCGGCGCCGCTCAATACACATCCGAACATTAATGTCGTATACCCCACACGCTGTATACAACGACGCATCACATATGTACTTTGAATATAGAAAAAGTTTGATTGCTCAAATAGCGTATAAAGGCAAGTGCAATCACTAGATATTAATAAATGTTATCGTGCGATTTACATAATCGTTGATACTGACACGAATACATTACAACTGTATCAAATTCGTATCTCGGATTATGTCGTGGGTTGCATTTACCCGCGTCATATTGTATTTTTAACCCCCGACGCAAAAACGACGGGGTGTTATAAGTTTGACGTGTCTTGACGTGACGTTATAAGCTTACTTGCAAGCATATGTGGGATCTAAAATTTGAAATACTAATGTCTTCTGGAATCACTGAGCTGGTCTGCTGTTAGGACACGAAGATAGGAGACGTAACCCTGAACTGCCTTTTAGTAAACCGAAAAGTTTAATTTGTCTTGACTAGTTCTCTTCATGTTTCTAATTGACGAGAACCTAATGCTGGAAATGGGATGTGGCGGATGAAACCCTAGAATGGTATATAACCCTGGATCACCAAAGGTTAATCTTTATTGTTTCTCAATCTGTGCAATTCTCCCAGAGCCAGTTTGTCATGAGGATTGTTAAACAGCTTCCTTTGGCTGAGATCGCATATAGCGAACCCATCATAAAAAGAAGGAAAAATTAAGGAGCTCCTTTAAAAAACCATGAAATCTAAGTCTAAGTCTAAATCTAAGTCTAATAGGAAATGAATGATGATAATGCGAGATAAAATGCTTAAAATAACTTTGAACACTACGTAAGTACCAACTAAAGCATGTCAGACTAAACAAAATTTTGACGTGTCAGAGGACCGCTTTTTACCTTCAAAAATACTTACATAAATCAAATGAAAACTACCTAATTACAACATTCGTATAAAAAAAAACACGTATCTTAACAAAATTATACAAAAAGTTATAAGAAGGAATGTAGTAGTATATAATTATTTCTAACGTTAGGCTAATAAATTAGAGCGGTCCCCCGACACGTCAACATTTTGTTTAGTCTGACATGCTTTAGTTGGTACTTACGTAGTGTTTAAAGTTATTTTAAGCATTTTATCTTGCATTATCATCGTTGAAATAGCGAATGCAAGTCTGAAGGATGACAGAAAGAGAATATACATGGAATGGAAGAGAAAAGCAAAGAAGGCGGTAGCAGTTGCCAGAGCTAAGGCGCAGGAGAGGTTGTACAACTCCCTGGACAGTCCAAGAGGCCAAAAAGAGCTCTACCGAATTACGAAAGAGAGAGAGAGACGATCGAGGGACATAACCCACATAAAATGCATAAAAGATGAGTCTGGCAAGGTTTTGTGTAATGATGAAGAAATAAAAGAGAGATGGAAGGTTTATTTTGAAAAGCTTATGAATGAAGAGAATGTTTGGAATGGAATACTCCAAGAGGCACAAGTAAATAAGGGATTGGTAAGAGAAATTAGCATGGATGAGGTAGAAAGAGCACTTGGAAGTATGAAGAATGGAAAGGCCTTGGGCCCTGATGATATACCAGCTGAGGTGTGGAAGGTGTTAAAGAAGAACGGATGTATGTGGCTGACTTTATTCTTCAATAAGTTGCTGCATGAAGAAGTCATCCCGCAAGAATGGTGCAGTAGTTCGCTAGTGCCCATCTTCAAGAATAAAGGGGATGTGCAAGATTGCGGCAACTATAGGGGGATAAAGCTCATGTCGCATACTATGAAGGTATGGGAGAAAGTGATAGAGAAAAGAGTGCGAGAAGAGAGTGAAATTACCCAAAACCAATTTGGGTTTATGCCAGGTCGAGGAACAATGGACGCCATCTTCGCACTTCGCCAATTGTGCGAGAAGTACAGACGTGTGCACAGGAATCTGCACATGGTGTTCATTGATCTTGAGAAAGCGTATGATAGGGTGCCTCGGGAAGTGTTATGGTGGGCCGTGAAAGAGAAAGGTGTGCCTGGGAAGTATGTGGAGTTAGTTCGTGCGATGTACAGGCAGTCCTGTACGTATGTCCGATCGTCGGCCGGCAATACTGACCAGTTCAGTGTGGCTGTGGGCCTGCACCAAGGGTCTGCTTTAAGTCCTTACCTCTTCCTGCTTATTATGGACGCCTTGACGGCGGACATACAGGAGGAGGCACCCTGGTGCATGCTGTTTGCCGACGACATCGTCCTGGTTAGTGAAGACGGACCTGAGATCCAGAGCAGATTGGGGAGTTGGCAACAGAGACTGGAGAATGTTGGCTTAAAAATCAGCAGAACCAAGACCGAATATATGTTCTGCGATTTCGGCGGTCTCTCCAGTCCTGAAGCCATAGCGCTGGATAACGCACTTCTTCCAGTCTGCTCCGATTTCCGGTATCTCGGTTCGCTTATTCAGGGCGATGGCGAAATAGATCGGACAGTTACGCACAGAATTAACGCAGGATGGATGAAATGGCGGCAGGTAACGGGAACAACTTGTGACCCTCGTATTCCCCTTAAAGTTAAGGGGAAAATTTACAAGAGTATGGTCAGGCCTGCTGTCTTGTATGGATCAGAGTGCTGGCCCACAAAAGCGACGAATGAAAGACAATTGCATGCGGCAGAGATGAGAATGTTAAGAGGTATGTGTGGAGTTACGCGAATGGATAGAGTGAGGAATGAGTATACAAGAGGAAGTTTGAAAGTAGCGCCGGTATCAGAAAAACTGCGTGGAAACCGGCTGTCGTGGTATGGGCATGTGATGCGGAGGGATGAGAGTCATGTTGTGAGGAAGGTGATGAGTATGAACGTGGACGGATATAGTGGAAGAGGAAGACCAAAGAAACGATGGATGGATTGTGTGAAAGTAGATATGGTAAGAAAGAATGTTACTTGTGAGATGACGGCAGATAGAAGAGTATGGAAGAAGAAAACATGCTGCGCCGACCCCAAATAAAATTGGGATAAGGGCAGGAGGATGATGAGGATGATGATATCATCATTCATTTCCTATTAGACTTACTTAATGTTTCTTGAAAGATTTGCCTTAAAAGTAACAAAGTAGACGTTATTGCATGTATTGTAGTGTGGAACACGTCCAACAGGTAGGTAGTCCAAATGGTAGAATTGGAAGGTCTGGTGATGCGGTCCCGATGCGCGAGAGCTTTCTACTTAATGCCGGGGTGTCGCGGCGTCGGCGTGTGCCGGTGAAAGCCTCTAATGTCAGCAGTAATTGCGAGCGCGCTGACGACGCCGCCCCTAATGCGACCACCACCACTCACACACATCTAATTGCTAATTGCACATTGATGGAATCCTACTTCTCCACAGGAAATAGCAAACAAACCTATTTCACTGGCAAATAAATTAACTCGTAACAAATTGACGCATTAATAAGCCGACTGATTTTCTGGTGCAACCAGGCAGTCCTCCGCCATTTTACAGTAATTGTAAAGACGTGTGGTCCGTCAGAGAATATTGAAACGTTGCGCGCTGTTGCAGCAATTGTTATGGCGTTTGGGCATAAAGTGAAATGCTCGGCCCTACACAAATAGCTGATTGTTTAAACAAGTTTGTTCCGAACTTCCTACAATGGTAGCACAGCAGCAGCCAGCGACTCGACCCGTCTATATATAGCGCCGATTAAATAGAGGAAACTGCGGTGCTTACGATTCAACAAACAGTTGGACTTTCTGTTGTTACGTACACGATGTCGTGCGTGCCTATACATATACTTTGTATACATATAAACTTGCATAATGGTTTCGACACTAAATGTGATAGCCGTAGTAGGCTAAAAGCATTTATTTAGATACGAAATGTCTCGGACCATTTGATTTGTTCTAACTAACGAATAAGAATGCTATCTTGTATTTATTTCAAAGCTGAGTGCTAAAATTAAGTTATAATAGCAGATCAGTATGTCCATGGCAACAGTTATGGTAAATACTTGATAAATAACCATGTGGGCGCGAGGCCTCACAAATGATTCCCATCCTGCGGCATCGGGGCCGCGGGATCGCCGGGTTGCGCACGCGCATTCTGCTACACTTTACATATTTATCTGCCTAGATTTTTCCTGAATATAGTGGGTCGGCTTCCAGTCTAACTGGATGCGGCTGAGCACCAGTGTTTTACAAGGACCGACTGCCTGTACGACCTCTTTGACCTAGTTACCCGGGCCACCTGATACAACTCAACACTAAGTTATCGTGTTTGTAGCGGACCTTGCGTAAATGGCATACATTATTATGTCGTTGTGGTGGCCTTATCGTTGACTTGACCACTTCATGAAATGACTCGACCATTTCATGAAATGGTCCCGTTTCATGAAATGTTTCACTGTTTATTGGCCACATCATGATGTGACTTGGGCAAATCAATGATGAGAAATCGTTTCTCGATATGTGCAACTAAAAGCTCGGCTTCTTCATGAAATGATCAAAATTAATTGATCACATCGTAAAATAGTTATGTAAATTGCCCCTAGGGGCGCTGCCAGCGCTTTATTTACGTTTGAAGATGGCGGCCGTTGACTGCATTGAAAATTCTTGCAGCGAAAAATTGAATAATTCGTTTGAGGAAAAAGTGACAAAAGAGTGTATACGACGAAAATAATAATAATATAAAATAATTCTACGTTGGTGAATTATAACAACGTTTTTAATTATAAGGTTATAAAACAAATCAAGAACAGTAGGGTGACCACGCCAAAGACGTCCATGGACTATTACTGGCTGTCAAAATATAACGTTATGGAAACTGCAGATGAGGAATATCTTATATTTAAGAAAAAATGCGTCGACTATCCTACTATGCGTATAATTCCGATGGAGAAGTATTTTAAAATATTAAAGGAACTTCATAAAACTGTTGGATAAGGTGGACGACTAAAAATGATTCAATACATTAAAAATAGGTTAATATCCCAAAGAAACCCATTGAACTATTTATTGACTATTATTGTGTTATTAATAATAATATATATGACAGGAACATACTTTGCTGTTTAATTTGCTTACTCCAAACCCCATGGAATTATTTACCAGCGATGTAACCCTTATAACTTCTTGCGAGTAGTAGCGAGTGTAACATCCACCAGATACAAGAACCCACCGCTCTCAGAACGCATCCCAAACGAGCCAGCTGAGCGCAGACCTAGGTAAGGTGGGGAAACTCGTCTACCCCTATAGTCTGCAACATAGTATGCAACAATAATGTCCTCTTAGCCAATTATCGGCTACGGCGGCTGTTCTCATGTAAGGAGATTAGCCAACTGCGCGAGACATATTATAGTGCACAAGAATTTGCGAGGTGACACACAGACACAGCTGCACTCACTATTCCTTCACTTCCATAGCCCGATGGGACGGCAATCCAACACGATCGGAGAGAGATCAGGCGCAGGACCGACATTTACGTGCTCTCTGATGCACAAATACCAACTTCCAAGCTGCGGGCTGTTTCGTGAAAGTCTCTAAAACCCACAAAGCGATTTCGGCTCGACCCGGGAATCAAGACCTCGTGCTCGACAGCTGCGCTTGTGTCGCAAGCTAGACCAACGAGGCAGTGAACCTACAGGTTACGTCATTTTAGATTAAGTGTGTTCTATTTTAAGATTCCTAAAATGTTACTAAAGTTCCTATTTTATTTAAATTATTATGTATGTCGGACTTAAAGGACAATGAACAAGTTCTTACTCTTTATATTTGCAATCGAAGTTATGAAAAAAACCTAAGTGTTTTTGCCTCCTGACAATTTTGAGCTGTGAAAAATTTCACAACTACCAGATTTTATGAAATTAAACTCCAATGGGTCGACCCAAAATATTGTGGATTTATATTAAATATTTTATGGATACCCTATTATACCATACGGCCAGACGTGGATGACAAAATCGAGAAATGTTGACGATTTAACGATCTGGTCAAATTAACATGAACATTTCATGAAACGCAACCATTTCATGAAATGCTCAAGCTTTTCATGAAGTGGTCAATTCTACGATATGGCTACGACATCGTAATATTATTCCCAACGATGTACACTTTCTCTCAATTTGGGAGTTTATAAGGGAGACCTGTAATGTCGCCGTGAGACGCGAGCTGTTATCTTTTCTGTACATTAGTTGCACATTCGTGTACATCATCAACTTGTTGTACTTGACACCTTTCTTAGTTATCAGCTGCTGCAGCGAAGCGTGCGCGCTTATCTTATACCATTGTTTATTTTAGCGCTTTGTGCGAAACTACACATTAAAGATTTACTTTGTGCTGACGGAATTACGACAGGTCGTGTAACGTGTTGATGATCATCAGTCAGAGAATGTGAATCATTTTGTACATTGATCTTACAAATATTGGTTTGAAGCCGCAGTAGCAATATGGATGAGTTAGATGATGTTACTCAAATAGACAAGACGACTGTACGAGCAAATGAATCATATGTAAAGCAGCAAGTAGCAAGTGGTCCAGCTGATAATGATCCGAGTGATTGTGTTAGCAACCATCTGTCCGCCGCGCCCGACCTACTTCGCAGAATTGGGAACGTCGTGTAGGACGCAATTACTATGGCGGCTGGTCTAACTCTTATTAACCATTCCGACGATTTTATTCCCACAATTGCCTGATGATGAGATGGCAACGTTATTTCCAAAACTGACCACTATCTTAAAAACCCAAAAAAAAAAACTCCAAATGGAGCTGTTTAGTGACATTCGGTAAGAATTAGAGTAGAAAACAATAGTTCCATAATGCTTTGAACCAGTAATTGGGTTTAGTCGTCTCGTAGATTAGCGGATGATGTGTTGGTCAGAGAAAGCTCCGGCGCCGCACGATATGCCTCTAGTAAGAGAACAACAAAAGCAGTAGATGAGGGCACTCCGCTGTCACGACCCGCGAGCCGCACGGCTGCCAGGCCGGCTGATGCTCTCCTATCGCTATTCATCAAGTTTTTTATACATCACGCCGCTCTGAAATAGATGTTTTACAGTTAAGTGTATACCCCGAAGATAGCTGTATTACGAACAATGTGACGAGAATTGGGATAATAATATGATAATTTACTGATGTTTATACGAATCGTGGATATTGTGCGGGTTTAGGAATATGTCTAGCATCAAGATCCCGTGTAGAATAAATAAACTGTAGGAAGATAGAGGTAACGTGCGCAACAAGCGTGCGGTCTCGAATATATTTTCTCACAATTTATACATTTGATTTACTACATATGTCCTTTTGATTACACCAGATTTCTGCTTCCATTACAATCTGTAATCTGGTTTATTGTTAGTAATAAAGAAAAGATCAGACGGTCATTATCATAATACAAACGTTCGATTTTGGGGCCGACGTAAGAACGCGAGCGTACTCATTATATATAGCTTTTGTTCTTGTGGTATTCAACGAAATACATCCGGAATGTAATTGTGAGTTATACTAGAAATTACTGTAACAAGGTATTTGCATGCCAGTAATGAGTTGGAACAAAAACCTCGTGCGCGCTAATATCTATCATTTGAAGTAATTCGCTCGCTGATGAGCTCAGCTCGAGGAGCTGCGCACGTGTCTCACCTCTGTCGGCTGACACTATGTAATGTACGTCGCTAAAAAATTACCAACAGATTCTACAGTATTCTCAAAGTATGAGGACTTCAAACGATTCAACCTTTTCAACGGCCGACAAATAAAGCCATGCGTATAAAGTGACATCATTCGTGCACCGGCTGTCTAGATTTCTTCTAATGCTATCCTTTTACAGAACCTAATTCGAATAAAACCTTCGCCTACACGACGTGACTTGTACATTAAGTATCAAGTTTCTTGTCGTGTACTGATTGTAGGCTGCTGATGTGAATCACAACCACGGTTATCTTGTGTTTGATGTTTGTATCAGAGGTGATTGTATTTTATTGTAAATCAATTGATGTGGCTATCTGTGGGGCTGCGTGCACTAGACTTGCTACAATTACAACAGGCGACAGAGCTTGTTATCAGGCAGCTGATCAAGTGCCCTGTGTCAACACTGCGACATCGGGTCACGGGATATAGGCTTCGCTTAAATCTGTCACACAATGTATTGTTCTTCTGATTTCTCGCAGTTGAGTCGGGTTAATTAAATAATCATGTAGATATAGCTCTCGGCGGAAGAGTGGGGTTCGCTTTCCGCACTGTACACATAAGGCAATAAACCAATAAATGGCTTCTGCGCAGGCGAAGGTCAGGGCTCAATATCTTTGCCGATGATTATACCTACGTAGAAATGAATGAAACGGGCATTAAAATCCTGTGATCGACATTTGCCTATTGTAGTTCGATCGACTTGTCTCCTTGTCTTGCCTTTACTAATTTCATCGGATGTCTTCGTAACTCAGTTATTTTGACACTCCCAAATTGATTGCAAAATAAACGATTTGATTTAGTGGTGCTTACGAATGTCTAGTGCGGTGAGTGCAGAGCTCGTGCTGGTGTGGCGGTCCCGGCGGAGCAGTGCGACACAATGCCGCGTCCGGGGGATTGCGGCGCACGACAGGCCCCGGGAGACTCGCGCCGTTGCAACACTGCTCATGTGTACTGTACTGCGCATCTCATTACTTACATTGAGCAATTGCTGTGACACACGCTATTCTAGGGAATCCGAGTACCACATTTTGGTCTGAGTGTGTGGAATTAGCTTGAGTAAATAGTGTGGTATCGGAGTTATGTATGTCCGCGGCACCGGCACGGCGGTGTCGAAATGTGCAGTGGCACGTATTGCACGAGAGCGCTGTTACGTCACCACTGGTCGAAGCATCACACCGACGACGAAATCTCTCACGTTCCAGCTAATTCTCCAGTTTCAATAATCAGCTGTTGTGGGTATCGATGCAATGGTCGTCAACTTTTGAAGCAGACTGGCACAGCCCAGCTTCCCAGTGTCTATGCTCAACTCATCGTACGTATCGAACGTCGTGGCGTGATTCACGGTGTTCGCTCGTGCTCGAGCTATGGCCGTCAGACTGTTTTTGTATCTCTTGCAAAAACAATGCTCATGATGAACCTAGCAGTTTTTGCTGTTCAACATGGAGGAATATAGACACTTTTGAATACGAACTTAAAAAAATAGTGCCTGAGTACTACGTTTTACCAAGAAAGTCATTAAAGTGCTCTACTTTTTGTTAGATGGGTGTATTGATTGACAGTGGAGTAGTGAACTGGGCGTAGTTGGTCCGCGGGTCACACCTCGCCGTATGCGAGTTCGTCATAATGGCCTATCCGCGCCCGCCAACCGCCTGCCTATCCGTGTTGCCATCTAATTGAATTAACCTATTGGAATCGACAAATAAAATTCCCATATTTTTAATTAAACTGGTTCGGTGTCAATTGAGCCATTGATTTAGAACTGCCTGAGGAGTTTTGTATTATGGCGATGTCTTGTTTGCCCTCGTTATAATCTTTCGAAGAATTAATTATCATAAGAAATGTTTAGCTTGTTACAAAAAGAGAAATTTGAGACGTGAATAAACCAAAGGCAAGATAGGAAAACAGTACGACGCAACGACTCTCAGAGTTCACATCCTTATTGAGGGATTTTCCCTGGAGCATCGATCACACGCTTTATGGGCGATGAATTAACTGGAATGTTGAGTAGTATAACAGTTGTTAAGGCGAAGTATAAACAGTAGGTCACGACAAACACAGGGCACATTAAGGCACACCGCGCCCTGCCCGCGCCGCCTCACGCACGAGCAGGGATCACTCCCACTGGCGCCTTCACTATCAATGACTTGTCACTTTTCACATTGATTTGACTAGTCTACTCATAGAGTTACGCCAGTGGACCTGTGACTGCAACTTATGTCTTTCCTGTTCCAAACTGTCCCAAAACACCTGGATTTATACTTTCTGCTCTTAAGAAGTTATTGTTTGGGTTTGGATTATTTCTTGCCTAATTCTCAAATGACTGCGTGAATCTTTCCCTTATTTTGTGTGTGTTCCGGCATAATATCGGGTAGCTTGTGTGCAGCGACTGGCGGCGGTCGGCGATGGCGCTACGTCTCGCCGCATTCCTGGTCACAAATTAGCGCGCGCCGCCGCCATGATAACCTATCTCAATAGAGCGCCCTACGCAAGGCGCTCCAGCCGCTGGCGCCACGCCAACACCCGCTATATTTACCGCGCCAACTACACGGAATTCCAGCTAAACGCTTTTGCCTATACGTGGCTGTTCACTCGGTTAATGGCTCTAGATCTGCGCCGAGTTATCTCGTTCCGCTTTTATTTGATGCTCTTTCATGTCGCTTATCTTTCACTTTCGTACGTACGAGCCGTAGCCGTAGCGACTGCTGGCATTCATTAAGACATCTCAAAAATAGATTGTTTTCTGCATTCTAGACCGTATCTGTGTATAGTTTTGTTTATACGTATTTATTCATCCACAAACATTGAATGTTTTGTATAAAATTCTGTTGGACTGGCAAGTGATTTACCGAGATATCCTTATCCCCAACACGCATGATGGTCAGGAAGCAGTGCGTCCAGTCGACTGGCGCAGCACAGCGCGCGCGCACGAGCGACCCTAATGCGCTGCACATGCGCCCCGCTCGTGCTCACACTGCTGCGAGTGTTCACTGTACACTACACGTTAATTAGTGCTCTGTCCGTATCTACTAAGCCGTATGTATCGAATCTATCGATCTTAGCACATTTCTAGTTGTACATCTCACTTAGGATATCCTAAAGCTATAAAATGTTGAGTATACAGTGTAATAAGCAATATGTTGGTCATAGATGATTGTGTGGTTGTGAGTGGCGTGGGTGCAGTATGTAAGCGGAGCTGGTGTCAGTTAGTCGAGCGCGTGCAAATAGATCCTTGTGCCACATAGCGGGGCTCGTGACATCGGCGCGCACGGGCTGACGCGCGGAATGCTAGCACCTCGCGCTCCGCCCGCTGTCGCAGAACTACCACTCTGTTGCCTTTGCCACATGTTGTCTAACTATCACTCGTCAGCTCCATCCTATGTAAAGACTGCCTTACAGGAGCTCTTTTAACATTAAGTACCTAAACGATTGAGATCAGGAGCGGATCCAGCCGACAAACATTTAGTATAGGTATTGGGGTTGTGGGAATATGGTAAATCCGCCAGTCATCACTGATTGGTACAACAAACTTTCTGCTTGATTCGTAAAGGGGTTTCGTAGAGTGTGTTTGGGTGGAGCACATTGCCCTATAAGTGGAGTTGTTGTGTCACCGGCTCGCCATAGCACGTCTCGTGCTGCGCGCCCGCTCGGCTCGTGACTCGCGCTATAACGCGCTTCTATACATACGCCCAAAACCTACTCTTTATTTATAATCCGAGACCATACCATGAGTGTTGAAACTATTATATTGTCGACGTTTTACTTCAGTCGAGTTATCAAAGTACCTAACATTCAGCATTTTGCGCGATGAATGTTCGCTGCATATGAAGCCTGAATGGTGTACAGTTGAGACAGCAGGCCGCTCTCGACTAGCTAACACCGCATAGCATTGATTAGCGCGTGATGCGCGTGCGACTGCGTGCGGGCGCTCCCCGCGCGTCGAGGCGACACCATTGCGTGACACCCTCCAGCAAACTACTGCGGGTGACATTGCATTCCCGTCACGTTTGCACACTTGCTGTATTTCTGTTGCCGTGTAACAACAAGTACTGTTAAACTTTAATTAAATATTTGTAGTTCTCGTACAATAAACTGGATTAAACCCATCCTAATCCAAAGTGTGCGACTTGGACTCGTACTTGGCCGGTTTTTAATTTTCGTGGATATTTATAGAGACTCCCCAGTTGTATTACCTAATTCTCATTATATGGAGCATTATAATCAATACAAAATGGAGTTGAACATTGGAGTCATTCTCAGCCATGTACACCGTACAAGGATTACATCTGTCGCTAATAAATAGGAAAGCCCCTCGCATGTGGGCCATTGTTATAGCGGCCAGTGCACGACTGCACCCCTAGCGTTACACCGAGTTTTGAAATACTACAATACCCCGAGCATGCTCCGAGCTCTCCCACTCGTCGTGTGCTGGTGCAGTCTGTTCGGGCGGTGTGTTTACGATCACTGTCATCGTTAAGTATTTTCTGTTTGCTAAACAGTAATCGCAATCAAACCTTTCTGTAGCTAGTAGAAATTCGTGTGTTGTATGCCGTTTTATTTTGTAATAGGATTCCTTTATGAAAAGCGGCTGCTGTGGGTTGTCTATCTCCGCAATGTATGCGCGTGTGCGCGCGGCTCGCGCTGCCCCGCACTAATCATCACTTGACCCCCCAACTCACTAACTACAATCGCTTTATATTAAAGCGTTTTATCGACTACACTAAACACAGTCCAGTTTGTTTCTAAAAAACAAACAGTAAAAAACTCATATCAAACATACAATTAAATGGTAATGTTCTGACGTCTGTTTGAGTTATTTCTCACACATTTAGTAAAAACGTTTACCTATTAATACTTCTGCGGTTGTTTGGCATACGCCGCATCGATTTATTCAACAACTAATTGAATGGCTCTATTTGATTTGAATGAGTTGAGCGGAGTGCGTCGGATCGCAGTCGTTATGATAATGTGGACACGCTGCGACCAGGGTTAATTAATTGAATTAAACGTAATGGCGGTTTCATGTAAATTGGGGAAGCCCTATCGCTCTATGGCCACTTTGTGAGCCATTACACTAAAACGTCTCAACTGTGTAGTGAAGTAACGTATTCTCACGTCCAAGGAACGAATTCTGGGTTCTGGGTGTGTGAATTGTGGAGAGACTTGTAATAATCTGTGTATACTGTATAGGTAGATGTGAGTGAACGTTGTGGTGGCGTGTTGCAGGCAAGGTGGTGTGCGCGTCGTGCGGCGGCAAGTGCAGCGGCGAGGTGCTGCGCGTGTCCGACAAGTACTTCCACACGGCGTGCTTCACGTGCCGCACGTGCGCCGCGTCGCTGGCGCGCGGCGGCTTCTTCTGCAAGGACGGCCACTACTACTGCCCGCACGACTACCAGCGCGCGTTCGGCACGCGCTGCGCCGCCTGCGACCTGTACGTGGAGGGCGAGGTGGTGTCGGCGCTCGGCAACACCTACCACCAGAAGTGCTTCACGTGCGCGCGCTGCAAGCGAGCCTTCCCCTCGGGCGAGAAGGTCACGTACACGGGCGCCGAGGTGGTGTGCTCCAGCTGCGTGGCGGCGCCGCAGCGGCAGACGGCGCGCGCCGCGCCGCCGCAGCCCGCCGCGCCGCACTCGCCCGTCTCGCGCCTCGACACCGCCACGCCGCACGACCAGAACGGTATATGTACATTACTATTCTGTGTCAAACCACCTAAATATGTATGAGTTTTACTAAATGCTTTCTACTTTCCCTGCTGTCGCACAAACTTGCAAATTTGTTGATCCTTGATCTTGAACCGCGCCGTGACATTGACGCGCTGTCACACCGTCGAACATTACCATCTCTCGTCTAGAAAGCACCTGATGGGATCACTCGTGTATATGTAGAGTTGGTAGTAAACAATGTTTTGTCCTGATTACAGAGTGTGCGGGATGCGGGCAGGAGCTGTCGGAGGGCCAGGCGCTGGTGGCGCTGGACAGGTGAGGCGGCGCTCGCGGGGGTGAGTGGGTACTGTGACGCGGACGCTGAGAGTGAGGCGTGGGCTGGTGTTGCAGGCAGTGGCACACGTGGTGCTTCGCGTGCGGCGAGTGCGGCGCCGTGCTGCAGGGCGAGTACATGGGCCGCGACGGCGTGCCCTACTGCGAGCGCGACTACCAGCGCCTCTTCGGCGTGCGCTGCGCCTACTGCCAGCGGTACATCTCCGGGAAGGTGCTGCAGGTACGCAACTATCAGCCACGGTGAACGAACAGGTGGCCTCGTCTCATCCATATAAATATCGATCGTCCCATTATGTAAAGATAACTGTATCCTGCAGGAAGCGAGTGATTCACTCGTTACATAACCCAATGATAACAACAATAGCGAGCGAGCGCGTGACGTCACGTGACGTGGCGCGCGTCACGCATGCGCTCGCGCGTCACAGCACGGGACATGCAACTAACACATACGCTTAGTACAACTAACGGCAAAAATTATTACTATATATGTCACCGGAAAATAACAAGATCCGTACGTTTATCAATTTACTAGGAAGTTTATAAACTTTCGTAAGATTATAAACGGGAGAAAAATTGAAATATTTTACGTCCACATTTTCGTATATTGATAAACTTACTGAACTCACTCATAAAATAATAAGTAAGCAGTAACCAAACGCTACGCGCGATCTGATTGGTTGGCTGTCACGTGTCACTTCTCCTTCCTGAGCATTGCCACTATGAACATTGACCAATCAGAGAGCATTGTGTTATTTTACGTATTTCAAAGATCGTATATTTAAAAGAGTTTCTGTGATTGGTCGAACCGTATAAAATCTTACGAATAGACATTTGTTTGTTTATAAATTTACCGTATGACGTCGGAAATTGATAAATTTACGAAAATGTGGACGTAAAATATTACAATTTATCTCCCGTTTATAATCTTACGAAAGTTTATAAACTTCCTAGTAAATTGATAAAGCTACGGATCTTGTTATTTTCCGGTGACATATACCACGCAAACAAATTGTGACGTTTCATGTAGGTTTTTGTAACTGGGAAATAAATATATAGGACAAATAATATAATCAATGGGACAAATAAAAATGTTATTGGAGGTAAACAAAACCAAGGAACGTTATGAATGTTCTTGGTTGATTATAATATTGTGATGGCTTGATATGGTGTGTATGGCGCAGGCCGGCGAGAACCACCACTTCCACCCCACGTGCGCGCGCTGCAGCAAGTGCGGCGACCCGTTCGGCGACGGCGAGGAGATGTTCCTGCAGGGCGCCGCCATCTGGCACCCGCGCTGCGGGCCCGCGCCGCACGAGCCCGACCTCGAGCCCGCCGCCGACCGCGCCTCCACCGACCTGCAGGTACCGCCGCCTCAACTGTCGATGTAATGCAATCGGCATTATTCCGTCTGCATGTTTAGTTAGTTTAGCTCTGCTTAATTCTGCTATAAATACAAATAGTAGTGGTTTTAATTATATTGTGTATAATAGTCGTCCGTATGTTGTGTTTAAACAAGCGCTCAGCAGTCCGACCCTGGCCAGTGTTGGTGGCGACACCTATCGATGCCGTATACAATATGTTGCGCAACATAATGAGAAGTGTGATGTGACCGGCGCGGCTGGCCACATGTTGCGAGATAATTTACAACCACAGCTAATGTTCTGACCGACCAGCACTTGTTTCTGCAGCAATAAGCTTGCTTTTTATATTGTTAAGCTTTTATTTAATATGTTTTTATTTTTTCAGTGCCGTAGTGTCTTGATGTTTTGTAAAGTGTATCATATGCCACAGTACACACGACTAGATGCAAACATAGAGCACCCACATTATGCTTTAAATTTATTTCTTAAATACAAAAGCATTTTTTTTTTGTTAAAAATGCATTCATTTGTAAAATATTAGTTTTTGGGAATTAGAATATTTTGCCATTAGTTATTAGGTCTTCAAATTCACGGGTGTTCGTACCGGGTGGCAAGGCGTCAGGACAACATTTACACGTAGAGAAGCGTGGAATATCGCGAATGTAGCGCCTAGTCGTGTGCACTCGTGGCGGGCATCTCGCACGCTCGCGCGGCTCGTGCGAGTGGCTAGCGTGGCTCGTGCGAGTGACTCGCGCGGCTCGTGCGAGTGACTCGCGCGGCTCGTGCGAGTGGCTCGCGTGGCTCGTGCGAGCGTCTGACGCGGCTTGTTGTCGGCAGTTCTCGCTGCGCTCGCGCACGCCCAGCGTCAACGGCTCCTACTGCAGCCCCTACAGTAGCTTGACCAGGAAGGTCCGTCACATTTATTATTTTTCTTTTATTATTTTTTAAGGTGTGCTCTCGAATGTCTAGCCGGTGCCGCTACACTGTTTTATAAAACAAAGAAAAGGCAAAATTGACAAAATTTCCGTTTTTTGCAATAATGACGAAATTAATTTGATTTATTATGTTGACTTCAAGGGCATACATATTTTTATTCAGTTGACACATTTACACGTTTGTTATTATTTGTAATTCACTTGTTACGTCGCGTCGTCGCATTCGGTGTCGCTCGGCGCCTGCGCATGTGAATGTGTTGACTAGTTGCGCTGCTGTTACACATTTATATGCTAAATCTTTACATTCGGTAACCAAAGTAGAACTTTTCTTTTATTTAATTTTCTCAGGTTTATTGAAAACTAGTATTTGTAGTATGTTACGGGCCAAAGTGAGATACAAATTTATTGACGGGACAATTTGAGAAAATGAATTGTATTATTAAAGATTTGCTAAAAACGAAGCGTGTCAGTATCGCAGCACAAAGTACTAGGAGTCTGGAACGGCGTGGCAGCGGCTAGTGTTGTGAGTCGGCATGGCGTGTTGCAGTACGGGTACCGCGCGGTGTCGCCGGGGCTGGTGCTGCGCGAGTACCGCGACGCGGGCGCGTGCTCGCCGCACCGCATCACCACGTACTCGTACCTCACGAGCGAGCCCTCGTACCTGCGGCGCCCGCTGCAGCCCTACGACCGCGCGCCCGCCTCGCCGCACTTCCACCGGCCGCCGTCCGCCGCCAGCCGCGCCTCCAGCCGCGCCGCCAGCAAGGCGTCCTCGCGCCCCGCCATGCGCGCGCTCGTGGACTCCATGCGCGCCGAGACGCCGCGCCCCAAGTCCCCGCGCATGAACAACGAGGAGCCCATCGAGCTGTCGCACTACCCCGCCGCCTACAAGCCGCCGCCCGGCACCAAGCCCAAGATCGAGCGCGACGACTTCCCCGCGCCGCCCTACCCCTACACCGACCCCGAGCGCCGCCGCCGCTGGTCCGACACCTACCGCGGCGTGCCCGACAGCGACGACGAGCCCGACGCCGCCTGCAACGGCAAGCTCAACGGCGGCGACGTCGACCCCAAGCTGCGCCGCGAGGAGCGCGAGCTCGCCAAGATCGAGACCGGCATCGCGCAGGTACCGCCGCCCTCGTTGCGACCACACTCAATACTGCATTCATGTTTGCTAATGGAGTTAACAACTGCAACTGTTCACTGTTCCAGGTATTCCTGAAAGAAGTCAAGGAGCGGGAGAAGCTCCAGCAGTGGAAGAAACAAAATCTCGACCCCAGGAACGCGAGCAGGTGAGACTCATGCGTGTGTGTGTTGTAATATGTTCCGCCGTGGCTCGCGAGACACGTTAACTTACTGTGTCGGTAGAGTGATGTGCTTGTGCCCATGGAGAAATAATTCCTAGCGGAGATGTCATAACGGAAAATCTCCTAAGAAAGTGTCAAAATGATAGTGCCCTTATACGCTTTCCTTGGAACCCACCCATTTTTTACCAAAAATCAAATTCAAAATCAAAGAATATATGTCTCATTAGTTCACTCGTAACTGATCGTTTCGGTCGTGGGCATTGTACATATATAAAGTGTAAGAAACGCGCTCTTGACTCGCCCTGTTGGAGTGTGTGGTGCTAACTGACCGGTGGGCCGCAGGACGCCGTCGGCGTCGCGCGAGCCGCTGCCGCGCCTGCGCTACTCGTCGCCCGTGGGCGCCTCGCCCTCGCGCTCGCTGGACGCGCGGCCCGACGACCACGACCACAGCCACGCCTCGCACGCGCACATACCCACCTACAACGGTGAGCACGCCCCACATGCCACTACGCGCCCACTAGGCTAATGACTTTCATTACTGTGTCTAATCCTTAGTTCCCTCTGTATGCGCACCGAACGTACGCGCGTCACTGCTGGCCGTACGTTCGGTGCCAAAAGCGCCGCGCCGCGCGGATACCTCGCCAGCCTCGTGCCTATAAACTGCACAAAATTGTAATATAATCATAAGTACCAGCAATAAAATGTCGGCACACCGGCTGGCGAGGTGTCGCGGGTGCCGACAAGCCCCGGACTGCCCCTACTGTCGCCTACTGCCGGCTACTAACACTGTCACTAACCACACACGACTCGGCTCGCTAACACTACTAGCTCACGTCATCGACTGCGTGCTCGCGCCGCTGTCCGACCGACAAGGCCTGCCACTGCCCACTCTTGTAACGTGTCGCTCGCACGATGCTAACTTTCAGTCTGTTGCAGTACACACGTACACGTACTACACAGACGACGGTGAGTATGTTATGGTACCGCAGCTCTCTCTCGCTTGCAAGTGACTAGATACCGTCCGGCGTCACACACAGTTGCTAGTGTGGTGTCGGCTGAGTAGTGAGCTTGGCGCGTAGGTCGCGAGCGGGCAGGGCAGGCTTGTCGTCGCGCGGCGGGCGGTGGAGCCGGCGCCGCACAGGTGAGTGCGTGCTGCGTGCACCGCCACTACCCGCGCCGACACACTTGTGCGCCTGCAACTCTAACTTCACGCACATTTAGTTAATCTACTACTATCAATCTCCCATACCTAATTAAAAAGAGATTGTAAATAATGTTATGAACAAGTGAAACGTTTTTGCCACTGAAAGTTACGTGTACACACGTAACTTTCAGTGACGTAGCAAAAACAACAAGTAACAATTCTGTTACGTAACTATAAATTCCCGATATTTTGTGGCTTGTCTTACAATAGCAACACTAAATCAAACTCAGCATGATCGATGTCGGTGAAGTAGAACAGTTGCGATGCGAGTGTGTCGACGCGTGGCGCACGAGTGGCGCACGAGTGGCGAGCCACCGTGAGCTTCTGCTGCATCTCCCGCTTCTTACTAAACCTGCTACACATACAATACTTGCATTTCATAACAATTATTAAGTACTCAATAATAATCCACTACATATACAGTCTATTGATTGTCTCATGTACAAAAAAAACATTATAGTAAAGTATGAGCACTTCTGTTTCTATCAGTTTTGAGCTTTTTTCTTAGATAAAAGGTTACAAGTTTCAAAAAAGTGAATTTGCCATAATCACAATAGGCATGATGACAAATTTTTAAATTCCTTTGTATGATGTAGGTATACGTCTATTTTATATGAAAAATTATTAAAGAAAATGTGAAGTTTTTTTTATCAAATAATTGCATTTTTCTCTGTCCACTTTGAATCCAGCGCGAAAACGCTTGTCAGTGTTATGTCGTCACTTGTGACGTCACAACTGAAATTACAAGACGCAAGTAAACAACGCTCGTGCAATAATTAAGTTTTTTGTGTTATTAAATATGAATTCGAAAGGGCATAGGTGTTGTGGGGTCCCCCAGTGTAAGAACTCGTCCAAAACAACTCCTGATAAGTTATTTCTGTACGTTCCTCACAATAAAAAAATACGAAACAAGTGGCTTAAACTTGCAAGGCGAGATTCAAAAGCAATATTGCCCAGGGTACAACTTTATTTTTGTGAAGATCACTTTGATGTAAGTTATTACATAGTTCTCTAGATTCTAGCATAGTTTATAATGTAAATAACTATTTCGAGGTTAGGTTTCATCTCTCATTGTTTTTTAATTAAACTAGTATACTTACATGGAAGTTTTAACATTTCTAAATTCAGCTGAACAAAAATCTTTATTTGATGCCAAAAACTTTCCCAGCATTATGATATCAATTCTAGGCAAATTAGCGCTGTTTGCCTTGATAAATCCGGGCTCCATAACTCGTGTTATAAACAATTAATTAATTATAAAAACAAAGATCGCAGTGGAAGTTCACAATAACGAAATGTGACGTTCGCGCGCTTTCGCGCGAGTTGTTTTGAGAGATGACGTCACGAGCTCTGATTGGTGTTCAAGATATCATGGCGGATTGCCTTATTTCGTAATTTTATTTTATAAAAATACATATTAATCACATTATTAATAAAGAAAACAATGCGCGTTTTATATTCCAAGCGTCAAGTTTAATTTAATAAATATATTATTTTAATGATTTTTGATTACTGTCGTCATGCCTATTATGGTTTTGAGCTAATATGCAGAGTGTCAAAAACAGCTTGTTAAAGGCGCTTGTCCATCAGTAGCTGCGTCTCTGTCGCACTGTGCGCTGCCCGGGCTGACGCGAACGCGACACTTTCTAGTTCACTTATGCTCTGCTCATATACCTTTTATGTTGACAAGAATAATACCTAGTTACCACTGCATTATACCATTGTAAACTGATTTGTTTGTTTGTAACCTTGCGGTTTCGAGACTACTGAACCGATATAATATAAATCTCACAATTGGGAAGCTACACTATCACCGGGTTACTTATTTCTACGGGATGCGGGTAAAACCGCGGGAAATAGCTAGTCTTTCATAAGTTTGCAATTTCGCGAGAAATATAATAGTCCCCAGGCCGGCGAACAAATTTTTTTTTGATACATATACATTTAAGACTTTGTGAGTGCCTTCCTGACGATGAGTCCGACAAACTTTTCGAATGCGCAAATTTTGGTGCCGCTGCGTTTTTTAATGCTTGACTCCTGAAATTGTCGATATGACGTCACTATGGCTCTTCGTACATACACGTTTCATCTTTTGAGATTCGTTTAATAAAGTTAACTAGAGAATGGTGGTCAACTTGTCCGATAAAGATCGTGCTGCGTTTGGAGTGTCCACCATCCTGAAAATGTCGGTATGACGTCACTACGACTCTTCGTACATACCTGTTTAATTTTTTGAGATTTGTTTAATAAAGTTAACTAGAAAATTGTGGTAAGCTTGTCCGACAAAGATCATGCTGCATATGGAGTGTCCACCGTCCGGAAAATATAGATATATTTTAAGATTTGGTATAAAGTACTGATAATTGGTGTGAAGTATGTTAATAGTAAATGTTGCATTTAGAAAGTCGTTTCGAATGATATATGTATCATTACTACAGGAGGGATTTATTAACTTGAAAACACCTATCGATAAAATAATCTTATATAAGCTCTAGCTTCTGAAATACTAACAATTCGCCGAAGTTTTTTTAATATGAAATGTTGCATTTAAAAACGTCTTTTGAATTATGTATAACTCATTACTAGAGATGGGATTTATTTAATTGAAAACATCTATCAATAATTATAATTTTAAATAAGCTCTAGCTTCTAAACTACTAACAATTTGTCGGAAGTATGTTAAAACGAAATGTTTCATTTGGAAAGGTTTTTCAAATAATATATAATTTGTTACTAAAGAAGTAATGGATTAGCTTGACAGAACCTACCGATAATATATTTTTAGAAAAGCTCTAGCTTTTAAAGTACTAACAATTTGACGGAGTTATGCTAATACAACCTTGCGCTTAAAAAGATCTTTTGATTGAAATATGGCTCATAACTTCAAGTGAGATGTTATTCCTTAACACAATGTAAAGTACCAATAATATGCCTTAGGTCAGTTATGTCTTCCAAAATACTAAGAATCGGTAAGTGGTATGTTAAGACGGAATATAGCGCTTATAAAGATCTTTCGATTGACATATGGTTCATACCTAGAGGTGGGACATTATTCCCTAACATAGTAAAACCTATCGATAATACGCCTTATTTGGGCTATATCTTCTAAAATACTAAGAATTGATAAGTGGTATGTTGAGACAAAATGTTGCACTTAAAAAGACCTTTTGATTGATTATAGTCCATTAATAGATGTGGGATATTATTCCTTAACATAATATAAACTATCAACAATACGTCTTAGTCAGGCTACTTTTTCTAAAATAGTAATTAAAATTGGTAAGTAGTATGCCAATTTAAATTTTAGATTTTTTTTTGGGGTAGGTGTAGAAAAAGTGAACACGTATCTCAGATTCTCTGAGCCTTTTAAAAATATATTAAATTATTTTTTTTTAATTATTTTTAGTTAAAGTTTAAGTATATAACTTAATTATTAGGTACTTACATTAGGACACTTAAATGTAACCTGATTAAGTACTAAAACACCACCTGTCACATCACCATCAACACTTGCACTCAGAAGAATTTTTACATATTAATAAAAGTCACAATACATAATATAAGGAAGAATGTCACAGTTATCAGAAATACTGTCCATACAGAGAAGTCTTGAGGAGAGTTTCAATCAGAAGATGGACCAACTCGGAGCACAAATTCAGGCTGCAGGACCTGCCAAGGAAACTGTAGCTAAAATTGCTGAAGAGTTCCGGACCTTCAGGGAGCTTATCTTCAACATGTTGGGTTTGCTCAGAAAGCAGATCGCCGAGTGTGTGCTGCATATTGATGGGTTGGAGATGAGGCACCGGCGAAAGGCATTGATTTTCCAAGGGCTTCCTGAAGAAGAGAAAGAGGACTGCTCTTCCATGGTCCTTGGTGTCCTCAGCAGCAAATTGGGTCTGAAGGACATAACAGCGGCCAGTATAAAAGTTGCCCACCGTCTTGGCAGTCCTAGTAAGGATCATGCACGGCCCATTCTGGTGAGGTTTTCTTCTTCAGATGTCAAGTCGACTGTTTGGAAGACTAAGACCAGGTTGAGAGGCACCAAAATCTCAGTCAAGGAGTTCCTGACGAAAACCAGGCAGTCCATCTTCGCGAAGGCACGACTGCACTTCGGTATGCGTGCGTGTTGGACGCAGGATGGCGTGATCGTCATTAAGGCATCGGATGGCAGTCGCCACAGGATTGTGTCGATGGACGAGCTAAAGCCTCTCCTGGAGAAGTACCCTTCGAAATCGAATGCTGCATAACGTCTTGAGATACCCTGGAAATAAATCTATTATTGGTATGTGACTGACATTTTTAGTATTAGAAACAAACCATAATTATATTTATAACTGTACTTACTCAATGTTTATATCTATTGTCTTTATATTTTTTTTTCCTCTCCTTGTAATCTTTAATTCTTACCAAATTTTGTTAAATTTATAGTACCTTTGTAATTTGTATTTCAATTTGTTAGTTACCCGCTAAAAGGATAAGATAATTTAACGTTTAGATTTTAGATTTGTTTACTTTCCACAATCGCAGGTACTTTTTCTTGAAATGTCATTGTCAGCTGTCACACTAATATAATGTCAGTCATTGCACGGATCAAATTCGTTCAGAAATAGTCTCATTCTTTTTTTTTTTCTGTTCTTAAAGTTTTCATTTCTTATTTATGTCCGTTGTGTTTTGTTTTGTGTTGTTAATTCAAATTTTTTATTGGTGTTAGCTGGCGGGTGGAGGTTAATTCTGTTTGTGTTTTAAAATCATTAATTATTTGTATAGTATTATTTTTTTTAGTTTATATATTTAGGATTTATGAATTCTGATGACGACTGTTTTCATTCTGCCAATGAGTCTTTGGATGTGAGCAATAGTGATGTTAGTTTCTGTTCTCTGACTGATACACTTGGTGATAGATTGAGAAATCAATTCAAGCAAACAGATAAGGTGTTAAATGTGTGTCATATTAACGCTCAAAGTGTTCCTAGTCACTATAGTGAACTATATGAGACTTTTTTCAACAGCAATGTGCATGCCGTCCTGGTTTCCGAGAGCTGGCTCAAACCAAATCTCTTATCCACCTCGTACCCTCTTCCTGGCTTCGTTCTTATTCGGAATGATCGGCTTGGGAGAAGAGGGGGTGGCGTGGCAATATACCTTCGATCGGACTTTCCTTATAAGATCTTGGCTACTTCTTCTAGTCCTCTGCCTAGTGCTGAATTTCTCTTTTTGGAGGTTTCAGTCAAAGGAGCTAAAGCCGTCGTTGGTGTGGTTTACTGCCCCCCCTCTGTCGACTACTTCACTGATTTGGAATCGGTTTTAGAATCGTTAGATTCTGAGTATGCTCATTACATCATCATGGGTGATTTTAATACAAATCTCCTTGCTCCCAACTCTCCTCGAACCCGTAAACTTTTGCACGTTCTGGAATCATCCAGCTTGCATATTTTACCTCTTCAGTCTACTCACCGATCTAAGATTGGTGATGATTCCTGGCTGGACTTAATTCTGACGTCTAACCTCTCCCTTATTTCCTGTCACGGTCAATATACTGCGCCTGGTTTTTCTCACCACGACCTCATTTTCCTCTCCTATATCCTCAAACCTCCTAAGCCCAAGCCCAAGATTTTGCATAGGCGTTGTTTTGCAAGGATGGATGCTGAGCGGTTGGTCAAGGATGCGCTAGACGTTGATTGGACACCATTAATGACTTCTGATGATGTAGATCATAAAATTTTGATTTTTAATAACATGGTGAACATATTATATGATCGCCATGCACCAGTTAAAAAAGTCAGAGTGAAACGGCCGCCAGCACCGTGGATGACTGAACTCATACGTATAGCAATGCGTAGGCGGGACCGTGCATTCCGTAAATTTAAAAAAGACCGTACTGATGAAAACTGGGCTCAGTTTAAAACTGCGAGGAATCGGTGTAATACGATGATACGTAATGCTAAACGCCGCCATATATTGAATAATATATCATCCTCGTCTTCTGCTGACATCTGGAAGTTTCTTGGAACTCTGGGTATTGGCAAATCGCGACATTTGGACCTGCCTAACACAATTAGTTTTGATGCTTTAAATAGTCATTTCTGCACTTCTTCTTCCTCTCGTTTGGACTATTTAATGAAGCAAGATACTCTCAATTATATACATGGTCTAACGCGTCCCGATATCAAATCTTTTGGTTTTGTGCCAGTCGACGAGGAAGAGGTCAAAAAGATTATCCTGTCCATCAAATCTAAGGCGGTGGGGTGTGATAACATCAGCCGTCAGATGATTGTCCCTATCCTAGTCCCAATCCTTCCTGTTATCACTCATATCATAAACTTTTCTCTCTACTCTGGAGTTTTTCCCTCACTTTGGCGGAAAGCTTACGTGCGTCCTCTTCCTAAAATTTCCAGTCCCACCCTCCCCAGTCACTTTCGTCCAATTTCCATCCTACCTTTCTTATCCAAAGTGCTTGAGGCTTGTGCTCATAAGCAATTTGCTCGTTTCATCTACGGCAATAAGCTACTGAGCCCTTTCCAATCCGGATTTAGGCCGGGCCACAGCACTTCTTCTGCCCTCCTCAAAGTGACTGGCGATATTAGATTTGCTATGGAAGACGCTAATCTCACAGTGTTGGTACTCGTGGATTTTTCAAATGCGTTCAATACCGTCAGTCATGATATCCTTTTATCTATTCTATCCAATCTTATGGTCTCTTCTAAGGCGTTAGACTGGTTTTCTTCTTATCTTCATGATCGCCAGCAGTCGGTTCGGGTGGATGAGGATTCATCTACCTGGTGTACTTTGAATGCTGGCGTTCCTCAAGGCGGCATACTCTCACCTCTGTTATTCTCTATATTTATAAATTTCCTTACTCCTGAACTTCAGTGTTCGTATCATCTCTATGCCGATGACTTGCAGTTGTATCGTCACACAAAAGTGAATGAGTTGGCAGCTACGCTTGTTAAAATGAACAAGGACTTGGAGGTAGTCAAGAGTTGGTCTGACAGGTTCGGAGTGGCAGTTAATCCTGTCAAATGCCAAGCCATTATCATTGGTAGCTCAAGAGTTTTAGGAAAAGTAGACGCCCTTGGGTTGCCAACTTTGGTATTTGACGGGATAGCTATACCGTACAGCTGCTCTGTGAAGAATTTGGGCCTACAACTTGACTCCTCACTCAATTGGCAAGCACAAGTTGCAGCTGTCAGTCAAAAAATCACAAATACGCTGCGGTTTCTCTATCGCTTTAAAAACTTGCTACCTGTCCATGTAAAGGCAATGCTTATGCAAACCTTAATCTTTCCTATAATCGACTATGGTGATGTTTGCTACTATGACCTGAATGCAGATCTGCTCAATAAACTAGACCGGCTTCTCAATAATTGCATTCGATTTGTCTTTTTTTCGATTTTTGTCGTTATATTATATATAAATATAATATATATATATATATATATATATTTATTATATTTATATATACAAAAATATATTTATTTTTATTTTCTTGCACTTATGCTCAAACTGTGTTGCACCTACCACTTCTGTTTCACCACCACCCTAAGGTAGACTGGCAGAGAACGCCTAAGGCGTTAAGTCCGCCGTTGTACAATGTGCATAAAGTATTTTAAATAAATAAATAAAATAAATAAATTTAATATACTTAAATAATGCACGTGAATATTTAAGTCAGAAATTAACAAAAAGAATAAACTTCTTCCAATTGTAATATTTTTTTCTCATTTTCTTGTCGAACTGACTATTTGACTCACTACATTTGTCGGACAAGTCGATATTTGCAATAAGAATAGTATTATCTATCATTGTTGTATTTGTCCGACATGTATGTATGGGGAGACACAGTGACGTCATATCGACATGTTTCGGATGGTGGACACTCCAAACGCAGCATGATCTTTATCGGACAAGTTGACCACAATTTTCTAGTTAACTTTATTAAACGAATCTCAAAAAATGAAATAGGTATGTACGAAGAGTCGTAGTGACGTCATACCGACATTTTCAGGATGGTGGACACTCCAAACGCAGCACGATCTTTATCGGACAAGTTGACCACCATTCTCTAGTTAACTTTATTAAACGAATCTCAAAAGATGAAACGTGTATGTACGAAGAGCCATAGTGACGTCATATCGACAATTTCAGGAGTCAAGCATTAAAAAACGCAGCGGCACCAAAATTTGCGCATTCGAAAAGTTTGTCGGACTCATCGTCAGGAAGGCACTCACAAAGTCTTAAATGTATATGTATCAAAAAAAAATTTGTTCGCCGGCCTGGGGACTATAATGTCAGTGTAACATGCATGGTCGTCGCAGGGTAGAGTTGTCATCATGTGTGTGTTGCTTTGGTGCTGAACAAACACTAACATATCCGCATTTACCTATGTTCATGTCAATTTTCTACTTATGTTCTCGCTTTTTATCTGTGTTAAAAGTTTAGCTTTTTACAATTATTTAAGTATTGTGAGTATCGCCACAGTAGCAGCGGTGATACACACTTACACATGTGCAGTCGAAGACTACACTGTATGTCAGTGGCGGATCTACCACATGCCCACTACCTACCCCTTTTGAAATCACTTAAGTACTTCGTTTTGTACGCCCCCTATATATTCTGTATCGTTGTGTGAGCACATCAATCCGATGCCTCCGATTGTGAAGACAGATAAGTGCCGTAAGAGATAGCGATGCTCAGGACATTAAACCGATATACTCCTCCAGTGTATGCCCTGATGCACCTGAATTTAATGAATGTCAATGTTTGTGAACTTTCAACATATCGGATGGATGTGCCCCCGACGTTGTTTGTCCCTGCTGTATGTTATGTTGCGCGTCTCGATGCATGGTGCATGTCGAGTGCACTCACACGGACGGCTCTGATGATATCGTTACTGTGAGCAAAGCATAGCTGAGCACGTGTGAGTGCACCGTGTTGTTGACGTCGCGCAGTGGACGTGCCGGAGCCCTGCCCCAGGCTCGGCCGGAGCTCCGCTGCGCCTCGTCGCACTCAATGTTGTTACTGTTGTCATGTGCGCGCCGACGTACCGCACCCTAACACGATACTACGACACTATTTGTGATACTATTCAATCGTATTTACTTTGCGGTACCCACTGGTCACTGCTTTAATTTTGATTCAATTAATTCTATCACCGCATTCTTCGGGTTTGTGTACAAAGAAATAGAATATATAATAGCAAAGATGACTAGGCCAATGATAAAAGATCAGTAGCGCTGCGGCGTGCGTAGTGTCGTGTTAGCATGCGGCGCGGCTTGGCGCGGTGTGCGTGCTAGCTAGCGTTGTGTGCGTAGTGTCGCGGCCCGGCTCCGGCCTGCGCTCCAGCACGCTGCCCGCCGCGCTCTCCCGCCGCCACCACGTGAGTGACACACACACGCACACACACACACACACACACACACACAGCGCAGTAGGCAGTAGGGGCGGCAGGCGGTACAGCGCGCATGTTGCAGTGGTGTCGTCGCTGCGGGCGGCGCCGCGCCCCGGCTACGGACTGGCGCCGCGCTCGCACACCTTCTCCTCCTCCACCGCCGTGAGTACCCGCACACACACACACACACAGCCGATACCAATCGCTGTCACTCCTCATAGATTCCCTTCAAATACATAAAGACAGTTGCTACCAGCTGCCATTAAATGCTACCCTCGTGGTTTTGAAGATAATTATCCGCTAGAGATCATTTTGCTATTTAAATCACTGACTTTAAATTTTTCCCGACATGATATTTCGTGTTTCTATTCCTTGGATATAATAAAATAATGCGGGGACTTTCATTTAATACGTAATATTTAGAAAGTAGTCTCATCCTTAATACCTCTCAATACCTTTATGGTCGGTTAGTCCCAAGGTAAGATATTTTTTAGCTTGTGTGTATGGATGATAGATAACACAACTGATAAACTACATAGGTCATTTATTAATTAGGTAGCAACTCTCTATTTGTGTTTCGAGGAGTGACCGCGATTCTGGTGGACACGAGATGCCAGTTTACACAGAATGGCGAGAACAAGCGTCTGCGTGTTGATTCTTAGAGATTTATTAAAGTTGTATCGAAATCACTTGATGGCTGACATAAGCCTCAACCTTTAAACAAAACATTGTACATTCCACACAATTGACAAGTGAAGATCATTAGATGAACTGCCACTAACGCGAAGCCACGCCTTGCGAGTACAGGGTATGTATACCTGTTATACGAATTATAATTTATATACTGCTACTGCACAAAACATACGAGTCATTATTTTGTTAAAATATATTTTTTAACGATCTACTTTCTTTAAATCCTACACAAATTCAGTTATTTTTTGGTTTTGGTCATTAATTAATGCGTTGTTAATTGGTAATGTATTGGCTAAAAAGCAACAATTTGGTTTGCATTTATAATGTTCAGTTCGTAAGGCACACCCGTGCTTCCCCACTGAAGTATTCCTTGTTTGAAGTTCCTTACTTCGTTGAACAACAGTTTGAGCTACTAGGAGACTTGCTTGCTTCACTTGCCACTGACTACGTCACGTAATACACACGTTAGAGTGTGCAGGCTTGTAGTGGTGTGCTGCGCACATGTTCCATTCAGATTGTCTGACGGCGTGTATGTGTGTGTTCCGTAGGGAGACTTCACATTCAGCGGCATGGGCGACAAGACGCATAGCACGGACTTCAGCAGCGGCAAGTCAGACAGTAAGTAGTGCGCGGCAGCGGCGCTGCCTCTCCGCCGTGCAGCGTGCACGTGATGCGGGAGCCAGCGCTCACTGGGGCCGCCAGTGGCTATCTACGATAATGTTTATGTAACCTCACCCCTCACACCTCTACTAATACCTGTTTACTTGACACTACAACAGCCCTATACATTGGCTAGTACTTGTGGACAAACATCGAGTCTCACTCGTCCACGTCACAGACCAAGGGTCCTATGTCCATTGCAGACCCTGGGCCGGGCACATGGATGCACTATAGTTATTTTCACAATACATGTTGTGCAACTATTGGAACTCATCAGTCAGTACTTGCTAACCAAATGTATATGTTAACGATTTATTCGTCAACTCGCCAACATCAATTTTGTCCACTCGGGTAATTCAAAATAGTTATACGTGTGGAACATGCGAGGGCTTGGTGTAGTGATATGTTGTGGTGAGAGCTGCGGCGCCGTGTAACTGACGTGTGGTTGTGTGTTGTGCGCGCAGTGCGGACGGACCTGTGCAGTAAGTAGCGCTTCACTCCGCCTCGCGCCTCTCATGCCACGCCGGCTGTCCGCATTCCTATACTGCTCACTTAGTTTTCCCATGCCGATCATAACTAACTCGATATCATTAAAAAAAGTAACAATGGCAACACTGTTCAATGTTATATCATCAATTTTGAAAGTTTTAGAATGAAGAATCAAAAATTACCTCATATCCATTTATTTGCTGCCACGGATTAATTTAATTTGTAAACGTAAAGTATTAAAAGGTTTCGATTTGCATATATTTTTATGTTGCTTTTACGCTATTACTATTTTTGTGTATTCCTCATAAAAGGCTTTAAAGAATAATCATAGTAAAGATAGTACTTACCCTTTTTCTTACGAGAGAAGTAATACAAAACAAGGTGCTGATAGTTGAATTCATCTTATAGAAATATTTGTTTAGACAGGTAGAACCTCGATGTTAGCGCCGCGGTACATGATGGCACGCTCATGTGGCCAGGAACGAACTATCTCAATACAAGTAATCTTTGTTTATAGAACGGCGTTCCTGGCAATTATGATCCCGTCACTACAAACCCATTTAAGTTTCCGAACCCATTCCCGCATGTGGGCATTTCACAATTGATATGAAAGAGTAAAAGCGGAAATACTCTTACGTGTCGTGGCGTATCGTGAAGCGCCTGAAGTTATCGGTTTCATACATTTAACTACACGTGTTGAGACACGACACGACAGACAAATATGTAGGTCTCTAACCATATAAAATGTATGAAACCGAAGGCTTCTGGCGCGTCACAACACGACACGTACCTAAGTGTGTTTCCGCCTTAATTCACGTTAGTGGCCTCCTATACACGAAAACGCTTGTATGGCCTTCTGTACAAATGTTCGTGGCTGGGAGGAGGGGCGCCAATATCGAGATTCTACACACCCGTGAGTAGCGTGTCGCCTGCGTACTGCTGGATGCTCATCGCTCATGTGTTTCAGTATCTGCCGGCTCCATCACTGACGTGGATCGAAGTGCTGTGGTGAGTACATCATCAACTGCTGTCTCGATGGAACTTTTTCCTGCACCCTGCTCTACTCCTGACTATCTGTGGACCAAATTTCATTTAAATTGCATCAATAGTCGTGAAAGACAGAGTCACTATTTTATATACTAGCGACCCGCTCCGGCTTCGCTCGGGATAACAGTATTATCCCACTATTTAATGTATGTTTTTACACGTATAAACCTTTCTTTTTAATCACTCTATCTATTAATAATAGCCGCATAAAAATCGGTTGCGTAGTTTTGAAGATTTAAGCGTACAAAGGGACATAGGGACAGAAAAAGCGACTTTGTTTTGTACTATGTAGTGATTATAACTAGTTTCAGCCAGCGGTTTCACCCGCACCCCGTGAAAGTTCTGCAATAAAGCGGATTTTTCAAATCGGATCAGTAGTCCCTCAGATAGCGTGTTCAAGAAAGAGATTAAGGATTGTATTAGATAGAAAACCTTTAAGTGTGGATAGTTAAGACATAAAAATGTTTTCGCAATGTGCGTACTGTTTTAGCAGTAGTCGGTATACATGTGTGTAGAGTGTTGTTGTGGGCGCGCAGACGACGGACGGCGGCGTGGCGGTGCGCGGCGGCAGCGCGGCCTTCCCCGCGCGACACGCCGGCACCCCCGGCGTGCGCCGCTCGCTGCCCAACATGGCCACCTCGCACCTGCTGCACGAGCCCGCCAAGCTCTACCCCTACCACCTGCTGCTCATCACCAACTACCGCCTGCCGCCCGACGTCGACCGCCTCAACCTCGAGGTATGTACCGCTGTGTCACTGTGCTGCACTCCCTGCACCGAGCGAGCCGACTCACCGCCCTCCTTGTCGCGTTGCAGCGGCACCTGTCCGACGCGGAGTTCGAGGCCATCCTGCAGATCGGGCGGCAGGACTTCTACCGCCTGCCGCAGTGGCGCCGCAACGAGCTCAAGCGCCGCGCGAGACTCTTCTAGAGCCGCCGCCGACACCGACCGACTTCATTTGCCATTGTGTGCGAGCGCACACCGTTCCACCATACAGATGATATTAAAACGTTTACATAATAATATAAATGTTAAGTTGCGCGGGGCGCTCTCCTTACGCTGCCTTGTTTATTACTGAGATATACAGATATACCTATATATTATTATTATATATTGTGATTTAGTGTGGGCGCGTGGTATTCATTTTAATTTAGTGAGAACCAAATATATTATGATATGTAAGATAAATATTTTGATTTAGAATTTAAGTTGGGACATAGACGACGACTTCGCTATGTCATCGGTAGCTATAAGTGTAGCTTTGGTGGGTATCGGACGAGCGAGCGAGGTGTGTGCCTGCGACGAAGCGTGCTTCTATCGTAATACATCGCTTACTGATCAGAACACGAGTGAAGTCATAATACCCGCTCGCTGCGCACTGCGCTGTCTGCCTCTGCGCTGCGCAGCGAGCGTGCGAGTGTGTGTGTGTGTGTGAGTGCCGCGGCGGAGCGCGGTGACGTCACGAGCGCTGTGACGTCACCGCGCCCGCGCCGCGCTCTAGTTACATCGTTGTTTTTAATATTATTCTAGACAGATATTATATTTGGTTGCAACATGCATTGATGAAAATTATATTCAAAGTATTTTATTGTTTATATTAAGCATTTCGATGGCTTAGGTACGAGTTGTTATGTATAAATAATAAGGTACGCATAAGAGTAGATAGCTTACCTACATACGATATGCCTAATTTGTTACCATACGCAGTCGCAGTAGACGTGCTGTCTACGTAGCCTATATAGTACATCACAATTCTCTAACATTATGTTTCGGCAGCTTTAGCGCAAACTATACTATATTTCCAACAATCATTCACAACATAGCTATCTTACTAATCACTACAACAAAATGTTATAAGTGCTAAAACAGTCTCAGATTATGTTATATTCTATTTATTTTTTAAATATCTTGTGACCTACATGAATGTTGTACATAAATTATGTATACTTAATAAATAGTAAAGTTTAACATAAGTTGCCGAAGGATCGAGTCCGTCAGGGGCTCGATTCTGCTAATGTTACTTTGGCCACTCATTGGATTCAACTTTGCGTCCAATATGGCTATAACTTGAAATGATCAAACTACTGCTCTATACCTGTATTGGCGTCAATTCCAACTTTGTAACCAAACAATGGACACAGACCAGGGGCCCGATTCTCCTAAGTTAATAATGTCAAAATCGAATAGAAATCGAATCGCAATATGATCGCAATAGCAGTTTTAACCATATCGGGCATGCTGTTACTAATATAAGACCAATCGTATTCCAACGACATTCGATTGGTTTGCGATTAGTCTGCTATTTTGGTGATTTTGGTCTATACGGTAGTTTGCTCTACAATCATATTGCAATCGTTAATCCTTTGCAGACAAAATGATTCATTATTGAATGACAGAAAAGGATAAAAACGTTTATTTCAAAGAAAAAATATCGGAATGCCACCGTATGCAATCGTAATCGAGTCGTGATTGGATCGCAGTCGAATGTGAATATGTCGCTTAAGTAAAATTAGGAGAATCGGGCCCTAGCTCATTGCGCCATCATACTACCGGTACACACATGGGTGCATTGGGCGCAAAACGTTACGTTGGTACAAGTATCTCTAATGTGTGGCCGCGGCATTAGCAGAATCAGACCCCTGGTAGGCCATATTGCAGCTTCGTGACGTAACGTCAATGGCCGTTATGGAGGTATCACCACGTTACAGGCTGTCTTGCGCTACAGATAGGAATAGTAAGAGCCACTCGCCGCCTGCTCCGCACGCCGACCGGCCGCTTCGTATTATATGTAGTCAATTGCCTGCTAGTAGTCGCTGCGACCCTACGGCTAATATATTTTTAACTTGTCAAAATTTTTACTTGAATACGAATGTGGCGCCTAATGCCGGCGACACGGCGGCGGGAAGCGCCTCTAGCGCGGGGAAACGCTTGAACACTTTGTAATGTGTCTTTACTACACCGCTACAATTCAGTTAACGATAAGCAATGACAGCTTTTCACGCAATGCTTGTGAATGAGAGAACGAGGTAAATTATTTATATTGAATTGTATCTAGATGTATATATAGAGTTTATTTTGTAATAATGCTATGTATGTATAGCGGCGCGCTCTCGCGGCGACTCGTGCCGCGCCGCCTTCACGTGAAGTTATATCTTGTTCGCAATTATACTTCATACATAATAGGTATTCTTGCGATGTTTGAATGATGTGTGAGAGGGATCCTACAGTGATTTTTAACGTGGAGACTATATGCTTTTAAAGTAATAAACTTGCATTTCTGATTAACGGTGTGTTTTAACTCATTATGACCTCTACCTACCTACCCGTTTTCTTTTGAAATATATATCAATTGTACAGTCACCAATAAAAATCCATTAACATGTGCAAAAATACTTGTGTTGACTTTTCTACTCTCGACTGATGGATGATGTCCAGGTTATATTAGTCTGCAGATATTCGTTCGCGATCATCGATATAAATATATGTACTACGTACTAGATAGAACTTTCCGAACAAAAAGCTTGCCACACTGAAATGCACTGCAGACTTTGCATTGCCCAAAATGGCAAATCCATAATCAGAGCGATTTTGACACCTGCGTCAGATGGATGTCTATGAAACGACAATAGGCATGATGACAGTAATCAAAAATCATTAAAATAATATATTTATTAAATTAAACTTGACGCTTGGAATATAAAACGCGCATTGTTTTCTTTATTAATAATGTGATTAATATGTATTTTTATAAAATAAAATTACGAAATAAGGCAATCCGCCATGATATCTTGAACACCAATCAGAGCTCGTGACGTCATCTCTCAAAACAACTCGCGCGAAAGCGCGCGAATGTCACATTTCGTTATTGTGAACTTCCACTGCGATCTTTGTTTTTAATTAATTAATTGTTTATAACACGAGTTATGGAGCCCGGATTTATCAAGGCAAACAGCGCTAATTTGCCTAGAATTGATATCATAATGCTGGGAAAGTTTTTGGCATCAAATAAAGATTTTTGTTCAGCTGAATTTAGAAATGTTAAAACTTCCATGTAAGTATACTAGTTTAATTAAAAAACAATGAGAGATGAAACCTAACCTCGAAATAGTTATTTACATTATAAACTATGCTAGAATCTAGAGAACTATGTAATAACTTACATCAAAGTGATCTTCACAAAAATAAAGTTGTACCCTGGGCAATATTGCTTTTGAATCTCGCCTTGCAAGTTTAAGCCACTTGTTTCGTATTTTTTTATTGTGAGGAACGTACAGAAATAACTTATCAGGAGTTGTTTTGGACGAGTTCTTACACTGGGGGACCCCACAACACCTATGCCCTTTCGAATTCATATTTAATAACACAAAAAACTTAATTATTGCACGAGCGTTGTTTACTTGCGTCTTGTAATTTCAGTTGTGACGTCACAAGTGACGACATAACACTGACAAGCGTTTTCGCGCTGGATTCAAAGTGGACAGAGAAAAATGCAATTATTTGATAAAAAAAACTTCACATTTTCTTTAATAATTTTTCATATAAAATAGACGTATACCTACATCATACAAAGGAATTTAAAAATTTGTCATCATGCCTATTGAGTTGATAAATTTCAAACTGCCATAAGTCCACTTCATGCAAAATTTGGGAAACTAACGTTTTTAGTTTCACATTAGTGTTATGGAAAATTGTAATAACAGTGTTATAAAATGTGTTCTATGGACTGTGTCTAAGGATTTTAATGATCCAATTTAGCAATAACATTCATAGATACTATGAAACAGATAAAAATAGTTTGGACTTATTGCCGATTGATATGCCCATACTGGACTTATGATATATTGATATGACTATAATATGGACTTATAGTGGTTTGAAAAATACTAACCTCTGTTGTAGAATATGGGCCGAACTCAAAGTAGTATAGTTAGCTTATTTAATTTAGCATTGTAGGGGTACCTACTACATGGATATTTCAATGTTCATAAAATAAATCAAAATAAACATCAAATAGAAAAAATATGTATTCCATAGATACATAATTATTACAAAATAAGTCATACACAAATTACACAAAATCTAACACCTCATCCATCATGTATTCTTCGGTATTACTAATTACTTATACACAAAAGAATTTTAGTTACTTTAACTTCGTTTTGCTTGCTTTATTCGCTATACTCTTCAATCTGTTTCTTTTACGTGCTTTATCTGGCTCAACAATATCAATTTGATTTAAATTCCCTTCCATTTTCTAAAAAAACACGAGCAGCGCAACTACAATCACAAAACTTTCGGCAAGACTGACGCCATATTGACAAATTTGACGTTTTGTGATTGGTCGCAATGGACATGTGAGAATTTGAAATAATGTCTTTGTGGACTTACTAGAATTTGAAAAAAACTGACAAATTTAACCGTTTTATTCAAGGCAATGCCTGTGACTTGAGCTTTTGAAGTGAGCTATCTAACTTGAATTTAAAAGGTGAATGATGATGTCCTCCTAGCCGATTATCGGCTACGGCGGCTGTTCTCATGTAAGGAGATTAGCCAACTGCGCAGGACATATTATAGTGCACAAGCATTTGCGCAGACACAGGTGCACTCCCTATTCCTTCACTCTCATAGCCCGATGGGACGGCAATCCGACACGACCGGAAAGAGATCAGGCGCAGGACCGACATTTACGTGCTCTCCGATGCACGGGTGAATCAATCACCAACTTCCAGGCTTCGGGCTGCTTTGTGAGTCTTCTAAAACCCACAAAGCGATTTCGGCCCGACTCGGGAATCGAACCCGAGACCTCGTGCTCAGCAGCCACACTTGCGACAACTAGACCAACGAGGCAGTTAAATAGAACTAAATCAAAAAGTCAAATTTTGTTGTAGGTGGACTTATGGCAGTTTGATATTTATCAACTCAATTATAAAATAGAAAATACATATCAAGGTATAAACTTACACATATCGGGTGTGTCGTTCACAATCACATTAAATCATATCGCATATACTTTATGATATTCTTTGGTGAATTGAAAAAAAATAACCTAATCCATTCAGTGGTTTAACCACAAGAGTCATTTTTCGTTTTTATAATTTACAACATCATGTGTAAAGCAGAGATAAAGTCAGGCCCGCCGTAAGCGGGCGTGCAGCGCGTGCACAGCACGCGGGCGGCACGTCCTAGGGGGCGGCAAATCTAGCGAGTTATCACGTAATATTTAAAAAATACAATATATTTTTACCAATGATTTGATTTCAATATTTCCGAACACAGCAATAGCGCTAAGAATATTACTTACACTGCCGGTTTCAATTAGGTACATCTGTTGAAAGGACATTTTCAAAATTAAAGATTCTTAAAATCGATTTAAGATCAACCAGTGGCGTAGCGTGGGGCAAATGCTATTTAGGGGGCGGCAAAATTAAACCAATAAAATTTCAGAAAAAGCCGCCCTAGCTTTGGTCGTCTCCTATCAATTTTGACTGTTTTACCCTTTGCATCCCCAAAAAAATTCGCGCTCGCTGCGCTCGCAGCTCCATGTCAGATATCGCATTTTATCTTTGTTTAATTGTTGAGGCATTCAATTCCGAACAACATTTTTCGCGCACGTCCGTTATGGCTTTTTATGATAATATGTTTACTTCATGAAAACTAAGGAAAAAATCGCGCTCGCTTCGCTCGCGGCTTTTGCACTTCACTTCTGTGCATATCTTACTTTTTGACTTAGCTTTGTTAATTAACAGTGGTTTTTATTTGTTTTGTGTCCTTAGACTAAAAAATTTTCGCGCTCGCTCCGCTCGCGCTTCCTTACATATGAAATGTGCCTTGGAAGTTTTCGATGGGAAACCCACCAAGTAACATATTTTACTGACTTTAAACATTGTTATAGATATTTAAGTGCGTTAGTTTAAGTTAATCACAATCTTTCAATACATAGGGGCCACTTGGGTAATGATTGCACTGCATTGATGCCCTAAGCAATTGCTTAGTTTGCTTATGGGCTAACCCAGGACTGCTTAGGTTACTCTGAACATTTCAAGTAAATAAAAAGTTATGTGTAATGTATGTTATGTATTGCAATAGTTATTTATCCAAAAGTAGGTGGGGTTTCGGCAATCAGAGCGGTGCATGTACATATTTTTTTCTGTTGGACAAGTAAGATGGATATGAATGGGCGGGGAGGGTCCGGACCCCCTGGATCTACCCTCCCCCCCCTTATATATTTTTTGTCAAAACGTATGTAGTCGTAGGGCGGCATAATCAGTTTTGCACGCGGGCGAACAAACAGCTAGCGGCGGGCCTGGTCCGTGTGAAAAGAAAAATTCGCGCCGATGCTCTCCGAGCCGGTCTGTGTGAACGGACCGGCGACTCAAAGGGCCAGACAAAAACAAAGGTTAGGCGTGCGCGATCCTCGGGCGTGTGAGCAAGGGCGGATCCAGCTTCGGCGCCAGCGGGGGGTCACACAGTCGTGGCCAAGTCACAAAAAATATTATATTGTAGCGTATACTTCTTTTAATATTAAAAGTAGTAATATAAATACAATAAGCGCAATCGTAGCGAGCTCGAATTTTTTACGAATGTTCAGAAAAGTGTTTTAATGTAGAAAATGGTCCGAGCTGCGCGAACGCGATTTCTTGGACATAATCACAGATGCAAAAAGCGCGAGCGAAGCGAGCGCGAAAATTTTTATTCAGTTCGAGGACTAAAAGTAGATGAAAACGCTTTCTTGCTGTATAACAAATATACAGCACAAATACAAGAACACGTGTAGCGCCTGGGTGCAATTATCACCCAAGCGCCACCTATTTATCTATTGAAAGATGTTGAGTACCTAGTACATATTGATCGAAGTACTTTATAAGGAATATAAATAAGAACGTTCGAACGAAAGTCACTTTTTTGGTAGGTAAAGGATTAAAACAACATGAAGGCTTTACAAGTTCTTTATGATGCTCTGGTTAGAAGTCACTTAGAATACTGTGCAGCCGTTTGGGGACCTAGTGAGGCCAAGTACAAATTCATGTTAGAGAGAATCCAAAATAAGTCCGCAAGATTTCTCTACTTAAAGCTTTATCGGGTGTACCCAGGTTATCCGTTACTATACCCGACACTTTTTGTGATAGGCATGGTAGGATATTTTAAACTGGTTATTTTAAAGTGGCACTGGCCTCATATCTATTTAAGGTGTTACGTGGTAAAATATGTAATCCTGATATCTTGGGCGACATTCGGTTTTGTGTACCGGATGAATACGTGGGTCGACGGCGAAGGCCGCCGCTGCTGGAGGTGCCGCGTGCGCGCACCAACCTGCTGCAGAGAGCGCCGCTGACGCGCGCCGTTCGCGCGCTTAATGCCATAGCCAACCGGCTGGATTTATTTACGTGCTCGCTGAATGACTTCACTGTAGTCGCTTTTAGGGTGGTAAGCTACGAACCTAGTTAAATTTGTATGTATTGATTTGTGATGTATGTGTTTGTATTGTATTGATTTGTTTGTATGTGTTTTATATGTGTTTTTAGTTTAGTCTAGAATAAATTAATAAGAACCCATCTGCCGCATTAGGCAAGTCCTGTAAGGGTAGATGTAAGGTTGTGTATAAATAAATAAAATAAATAAAAAAATGTTTCCAAATCATTGTAGGCTCAAACTGTTGGCCAGATTTAAGTTATGAAAGTCGACACAGGACAACGCAATTGTAAAAATTAGCGCGAGCGAAGCCAGCGCGCAAATTTTTTAATTTTGAGACACAAAAATTTCATAAGTTTTAAAAAGCGCTGTAAAGTAACAAGCAGTCGGAAGCGCAAACTGTTTTGTTTTTGAGGACTCCATTAATATTTTTTTTTGCTATATTTGACTTATGAAGTTATCAATTTTTTGAGCCTACGACACAAAAGCACCTGATTAAGTACATTGTAAAGCAACAAGTAGCCGCGAGCGCAGCGAGCGCGAACTTTCTTAAATTATTTGTTTGAACCGTGATTAGAGCGAGTGCCATTTGTGTTCGTTGATTCGGTGCGTCAATAAAAATAATAAACAATCAGAAATACAGCACAGACATAGTCATTTACTCGCGAGCGTAGCGAGCTGGAATTTTTTCACTTAGTTGGAGGATGTTAAAAGTTAAAAATAATCAAAATGATCCAACAAAGCGAAGGCGACTTTTTTGTCAGTATCATGATACAACGTGGAAGTTCCTTATCGAACGGGTGTAATTTCTTCGAAATTTCCTGGTGGTGGGGCGTCCCGCGGCGCTCCTGATATCGAGGCGCCCGGGTTATTCGCACACCCTGGACCATAGGTTAAGACGCCCCTGCATGAGATTCTTAGTAATAGGGTCCCGTTTCCTCCTTTTGGGTACGGATAAAGAGTAAATAAAGAATAGAGAGCGAGCGTTGCGAGCACGAATTCTTCAGCAAAACTACTCTACCTGTAATTATGTAGGTATCTACCTATTCACTCGGAATAAAAATTATCTTATAATTATAACAAAAACATAAAACATCGTGTTTAACCATTTCAATTATTGGCCCTCTTAGGTCCTATAAACCTGGCCCAGGGAGGGGGTCATGACCTTGTGACCTACCCCCTGGATCTGCCGTTGCGTGTGAGTAGCGCGGGCGCCGCGCGTGCGTCGCGAGCGCGTTGCGTGAGCGTCGCGTTTTGCTGCCCTGCGGCATTTGCAGCGCGCTCGCGGCGCGCACGCGCCGCTCTCCTTGACGTTTAACTGCTAAGGCGTTTAGCGGGCGGCGGGGATAGCGGGCGAAGGGGTAAGAACGCAACTCGAGCGCCGCGTGCTCGCCGCGAGCGCGTCGCTTGCACTCTTCACACATGCCGCAGGGCAGCAAAACGCGACGTTCACGCAGCGCGCTCGCGACGCCCGCGCTACTCACACGCCCGAGGATCGCGCACGCCTAATGTAGGGTCAGCCTTACCATAGTGAGTAGGTAAGTGAAACTATCCTACCCTATGCGCCTGCTGATGATGATGACTCATTTTATCATCCATCCAGCTATTCCCCAACTATGTTGGTGTTGGCTTCCAGTCACCGAATCTGTTTGAGTACCAATATTTTGCTTGGAGCGACTACCTATCTTCAATCCAGTCAACTACACAAGACGATATCCATGGTAAGACTGACAGACTTTCTGGCTTCTGATTAGTCGCAGCAGTTGCAGAAAATGTACAAATGACAGCTTTGTCAGACTCAAAGCATATCGACATAGATTATAGCTGTTTCCTGTGAAAATTACTTACGCACCATACGTAATAATTTTCCAAATTGGCTGACTAGATCCAGAGATATTCACAACGTCACAAACTTTACTTCTTTTGTTTAGATAAATGGTCACATCCACAACACAACCTTGATCAATGAATCTATGCGACTGCTAAGTGCTAATCCTAATTATACTGTCACGTGAAAGAATGCACCTACGGGATAAGTAGTATTTTGACTATTCTATATTGCCCACGCAGACGAAGTTGCGGGCAACAGCTAGTATAGAATAAAAATGTGCGAGAATTAGAACACCATATAAGGGTCAGTCATTACAAACAAAATTCTCCCTTGAAAACTGACAGCTGTCAACTGGTCAAAACATCCGATACTCCTAACTTTATCTCTGCTATTAAAACGAAAAATGACTCCTGTGGCTAAGCGACTCAATGGATTAGGTTTTTTTTACAATTCGCCATAGAATAGCATACAATACAGTATAAGTGATAGGATTTAATGTGATTAGGTACGACACACCCGACATATGTGTCATTTCATGACAAAAGCTTTGATTATATATATGTCTAGATGTAGCGTCGAGTGCGCGCAAGCGTGGAAAAAAATGTCGATGTACTGTTCATCGACAGGAGCTTTCCCGTCAATCAGAACAGATCGTGCCGCTTAACTGTCAAAACGTGTTACGCGCGCTAACTAAAATACAAATAACAGAGATAAAATAACGACATGTGCAATTAAAGTCTGCCGGAATTATAAAGGAAGGCTAATAAGTGCCAATAACATCACCTATCATCGGTGACTGACCCAGAAAATAAATATTTGATTTTGGTAATTATGTTTACTAAATCACGCCATATTGTATCAGTGTTGCCAGTTTCTGTTTTTCATTTTCCCAACTTCACCTGTTTATGTTATGTATAAAGGATATTTTTTTAAGCATTGCGCAAAGAAAATAATTTCTATTTTTATTGCTCGGATAGACATTTTCTGATTCTCCAAAATATTATCTACTATTATTTGATTAGTAAATTATGGTCATCAACGTAACATCATTTTTTAATAGAATTCCAAGTAATCCTATTGTTAGGAGTCAGTGGATAGACTGCATTAAAAAAAAAGCCGCGGAGATGCGAGGTGGACACCAAAAAAAAATACCGTAGTGTGTTCCGATCACTTCCGCAGCAAGGACATGAGTACTGTCGACAAGATAGGGCGCCGAAGACTTACAAAAGGAGCAGTGCCAAGCAAGGTTCAATTTTCTATAAAGTTATAGTTAAACCGAATAACACTATGTATATAAACTTATTTAATTAGTCTATTTTTTTTCATTATTTATGGGAGAATCGTAGAAGCTGGTATCATTATTTACGTCAACGCGCAGTGTAAAATGACACCTACACGCACACATGCATAACAATTTTGTCTCTGCTTCTTTGTTGGGATTGTATGGTTAGGGCTGCCATCCGTCCGGGTTTCCCCGGATTTGTCCTCGTTTGGAGGACGTCCGGGGGCCGTCCGGGCGGGGTTTCAAGAAGTGTCCGGGGAAAACCCGGACACTTTTCATGTAAGGAAGTACCTCATTGAATTTAAGTATATGTTAATAGTAAATGGATTACAAATTAGGTATTATTTGTATTAAAAAAATCGTACTCGTTCGGGGGAAAAATGCGATTTACGCCAAATGTCTGGGTTTTTTTAATGATTGTCCGGGTTTGGCGAAATTCGAGATGGCAGCCCTATGTATGGTGACCCTCCATCTAGACATATATATAATCAAAGGAAAAAAGGTACCTTATGGACTTTGGCGCTTAAGTCATTTGGAGATACAAATTCTACAATCTTGCTTAGACTAAAAAAACATAATGTCGTAAGTGCCAACACCCATAAGGTACCTTTTACCGCGAACTGACACATATATCCTACTTATCCTACTTCCTACTTATACAGGGTGTTTGGCGCATGGACCGACAAAAATTTTTGGGGGATTCGTGAGGCCATGTACTAGTTTTCACTCATAGACCCAATGTCCTATATGTCACTGTATTCGAGATACGATTTTTTTTGTTTGTTTTTAAAAATTACCGGAACTATCACCTTTAAAACGCTATAACTTTTCAGTCTGTTGTCGAATTTACACCAAATCACTTTCATTGCGTTCTCTGATGTATTATTATTCCAAATAAAACATAAATTCATAGCACTAGATGGAAAAAAAATACTTGTTGAGCTTCCAAACTCTTAAAAATGAAAAAACGTATGAAAAATGTCAAATTCAAAATTAATTATAAAAAAAAGTAAAAGCTTTTATGAACTTCGTTTAATAAAAAAAAATTGCCTACTTAATACCCTTTCCAACGATATGCCACATGGGTGTGAAATCATTAATAATGTCGTCAAAATCAGAGCAGGAACGAACACGCACTCTAACGTCTCTAACAACGAACCCGTTTGATAGAACAATGGTAAGCAGGTAATTGGCAGGTAAACTGCCTGTCTCTTTCTTACGCATGAAAAATATCTCTTGTCTTTGTCTATCATTGGGTTGGAGTTTGTTATGTGATCCTTGTTTAGTCGAGATTTGACTATCTCTGCTATCGGAAGTGTCCGTGTATTTCACGTTTTCCTATTTCGTTGTTTTTTGTTAAAGTTTGTTTTTGTTAAGTTTTGTTTGTTGAACTTTTCTGTTAAACTGTTGGTGTATTCACCGTGCTTGTTACAATGCCTAACTTCAGCAACGAAGAGTATGCTGACATGTTGTTGGCATATGGCAGCGCTAATTGTAACGCTCGTGAAGCGCGTAGAATTTACCAGCAGCGTTATCCTAACCGGCGTATACCACACCACGAGACGTTTGCTACAACCTATCGACGTCTGAGGGAGACTGGAAACATAAATTTCCAAGAGCCTCGCGTTAATGTGAGGCAACATAATGTTGTAATTGATGAAAGCATTTTGCAAGCTTTTGATGAGGATCCAACGACAAGTATTCGAGTTGTAGCTGAAAGACTTCACTTGTCGGTTTGGAAAGTTTGGTCAGTTCTTCGGGAAAATGGAAAGCATGCGTATCACTACACTTCTGTTCAAGGTACGTTAAGTACTTTATTTATTTTATCAGGCGAAATCGTAAAACTAAATTTTGAACCAGTTATCTTCGACCTTATTGTGCTGAAATTTTGCACCCAAAAAACTTGTATTTTAAAATGGTTTTAACCATACACTTATTTTAAACGTTTACAAATATCCTTGTAGCTTTACTGGTTCGTTTTTCAAATAAATACCTAGTAACTTTTATTTTTTCTAATTTTATCTTTTAAATTTATGTTAGTTTTTGCCATTCAAAAAGTGAATTTTTACCAGTCTTTAATGGATTGTTCTAGGTCTCATAGATGATGATCACAGGAGACGGCTCGATTTTTGCCGATTTATGATGCATACGGACGTAGATGATACAAATTTTTTAAAAAGAATTTTGTGGACTGATGAATCCAATTTTAATCACGAGGGAATTGTGAATCTCCACAACCTTCACCATTGGGCGCAAAAAAGACAAAATCCCCGCAAGAAAAGACAAAGTTCCTTTCAAACTAAGTTTAGTGTAAACGTTTGGGCGGGGGTTATTGGAAGACACCTGATCGGTCCACATTTCTTACCAGAGCGCCTGACCGGAGAAAATTATTTGAATTTTTTACTCGAAGATTTACCTGAATTGGTATTACCAGTATTAGATGGAGAACCAATTATTTTCCAAAATGATGGCTGTCCAGCACATTACCAGCGAGACGTGCGAGAACATTTGGACAACTGTTTTCCAAATTCATGGATCGGAAGAGGCGGCCCAATTCCTTGGCCTGCACGTTCACCAGACCTGACGCCCTTGGATTTTTATGTCTGGGGCCGTGCAAAAGAAATTGTGTATGCGACTGAAGTACCCACAAGAGAAATTTTAATCGAAAGAATAAATTGCGCCTTTGAAATTATGAAAGCAGAAATGCGACTGAGGACGACGACTGTAGAAATTAGAAAAAGATGCCGTGCATGCATTCGCAACAGAGGCAGTCATTTTGAACATAATTTATAACTTAAATTTAATTAAAACATTTTAAAACATTTTTGTGTTTTCATTACCCTGGCACTGGTTAATGTGTACCTTTAGGTTTGTGACGACATTATTAATGATTTCACACCCATGTGGCATATCGTTGGAAAGGGTATTAAGTAGGCATTTTTTTTTTATTAAATGAAGTTCATAAAAGCTTTTACTTTTTTTTATAATTAATTTTGAATTTGACATTTTTCATACGTTTTTTCATTTTTAAGACTTTGGAAGCTCAACAAGTATTTTTTTTCCATCTAGTGCTATGAATTTATGTTTTATTTGGAATAATAATACATCAGAGAACGCAATGAAAGTGATTTGGTGTAAATTCGACAACAGACTGAAAAGTTATAGCGTTTTAAAGGTGATAGTTCCGGTAATTTTTAAAAACAAACAAAAAAAATCGTATCTCGAATACAGTGACATATAGGACATTGGGTCTATGAGTGAAAACTAGTACATGGCCTCACGAATCCCCCAAAAAATTGTGTCGGTCCATGCGCCAAACACCCTGTATTATAATACTTATATTATAAATGAGAAAGTTTGTGAGAATGTATGGATGTATGTTTGTTATTCAATCACGCAAAAACGGCTGGACCGATTTGATTGAAATTTGGTATGTAGATAGGTGATACCCTGGATTAACACATAGGCTATTTTTTATCAACACACCACGCGGGCGAAGCCGCTGGCAGAAGCTAGTATTTCATATATATTAAAACTACGAATGTATTTTAAGGAAACAGGGCTCCATACAAACCGTTTTGAGGCAGCCAACACAGAACGTAAGCACCCGTTTATTGCAAGCCGCGCAAGCCCGCCGCAAGCGCTGATGTTTCCCTTTGGGATACATAGACAAGCGGTGGCTTACGTCCGCTTTATGCTGTGTGAGTGCTGGCGGGATCCGCGGAGTGGTGGAATGTTTAGATAGAATAGATTTTACAAGTCTCATACGGAAATTTCGATGAGTGACAGAAGAAGTGTGTTGATGGATGATATACGAATTTAATACAGAGACGTTTAGAAGTCTCCTAAATAATTTTTTGTACCACACCTTTGAACGTTTTCTTTCGACAGGATACATGGCCAGAAGCTGGTCTTTTTTATCCACCCCACCCATCATGATATTGTAATCCAATATCAAGATGGGTTTGGTGGACTCTCCGACTGTTTGTTGGCCGTTGCCATGGTATGTAGAGATCATAGCTACCCTACTGTTATCTCTCCATACCATGATATCGACGTCCCCTGAGCTGAGACCAGCGATCTGTCCCCGTCGCATATTAGTTTTAGTTAGGCTGTTTAGGACCTGCGGGACAAATTTGCGATCTGTCCGCAAAGTCCCTACGCAGTCAAAGCCCAAACACTTGAGTCGACGAGCCAGACATGGGGAATTGTAAAAATTGTCCATCCAGAGCGTGTACCCCTTGTGTTCCAGTCCTTGGACTAGTTTTAGGACAATAGCCGGGGTAGACGCGTCCAGTGGACTTTCGTAGTGCTGAGGCTGAGACCTTTTATGAGCGTGAATCTCAAACCGCCATAGGTAGCCGGTTCGAGATTCACAAATCTCATAAGTTTTAATGCCTCTATTTGCTGCTTTATTTGGGATAAGCTGGCAAATTTCCAACCAGCCTTTCCACATTAAAAGACTTTCGTCCAGCGCAAGGTTCTGCGCTGGAGTATACATACTTTGAAATTTTTGGTTTAGGTGTACCAGTATTGGCTTAATTTTAAATAACCTGGCCTCGGAGTAGTCCAGGTCTAGCGCACGCATGTCATCGTTGTTATTAAAATGCAGACATTTATTAATAAGTAAAAAACGGTCGATGGACATGTGTGCGCTAAAACCCGGAGTATGAAATACGTCAGGGGTGGAACCCCAGTATTCCTCCAACCGTGATTTACTCACAATCCCCATGGCTAGATTTAGGCCGAAATAAACATATAGTTCATCGGCCGTGGTGTCATACCAACGGATGATGCGGCTTCTGGGGAAGAGTTGATTACTATTACACATCTGGGATACCACCTGCCGAGCGTATCTATTCGTCTCCGAGGCAATGTGCTCCATAATTTGCCGATCCCATATTTCGATGAAAATGTCATATGGGTCGGCATGTGGAGTTGTCGGACCGACATTAATATTGGAAAAAAATTCTCGCCTCGATTCAGGTGAGGGAGGAGGGTTTGGAAACTCTCTCCAGTTGAAGTCATAGAGACGCCATGGCTGCTCCGTCGCCCTAAGGGGGACATCGGCGGGCTCAAGTCCACCGGCAAGTGTGCTGTGAGTGGCTGGTGCTGGGTCCCCGGCGGTATTCACATCATAGTCATGGTCCAAGGGTGTTTCCATCAAGGTCCGACACACTCTTGGAACAACTGGAGCAACAATATCCCCTTCCTCATCACTGTTGTCAGAGTCATCATCACTTCCTGTAACAAATGATAGATCGGTTGCAGTTCTAATGGGAACTAGACATTTTTGGCATGTAAAATAAAAATAAACCAGTAGGCACTTACCATAATTGATGAGGTCGGAGGTACATTTATCTAGCAGGCGCCGACGACGACGAGGTGAAGCTGGAGATAGATGCGGCGACGGAGCAGCGCGTGCAGACCTCGATGGCGATGATGGCGACGCTGATGAAGGTGGTGGGACATTTGATCTAGAAAGAAATTAAATATCCAGACGTCTTTGGGTCATCAGTGAACATATATAAACAAAAAAGATCCTGACGAATTGAGAATCTCCCCCTTTTTGGGAAGTTGGTTGAAAACTATTGCAAATAACTCTCCTAATCAAGCAAGCCTACTTACGGTTGCCATCTGCGCATCCTTTTGGGATGCAAAGCAGTTTCCAGACCCCGACCTTCCGGCAGCTCTTCAATATTGCGGATCATGAGGCTAAAAATTAAAAGATTCAATTAAGTAATTTAAGCAAAACAATTTTTCAAAAAAATAATTGTTTACTGAAAAAAGCTTTACAATTAAGGTAACTCGTCAATAGAGTGAGGTCCTGGTCGCTCGTGACATTGGTCCCCCCCCCCCCCCCCCCCCCCCGATCAGCAACCTCAAGCAAATGCACCAAGTCGTCCACCGTGCACGTACCTGCGCGTCTTCCACGTCTAAGGCCGCGCATGCGAGGCAAGGACGTCTTGTTTCACTTATCACATCAAATTAAGCAACTCGCAAATATGTAAATAAAAGCAATAAAACCTAAAGCTAATAAAAAAATCGGCTAAGTGCGAGTCGGATCCGTGCACGAAGGGTTCCGTACTATTATTTTTAAAACGTTCCATAATTATAATACCTACTTACATTTATAAATAGATTCCATATTCTGTGAATATTTCAAGCATCTGTTGCCGTTATCGATATCGAGCAAAAAAAATCACGATTGTGTATGGGAGCTCCCCAAAATATTTATTTTATTCTAGTTTTCAGTATTTGTTGTTACAGCGGCAATAGAAATACTTCATCTATGAATATTTCAACTCGTCTAACTATCATGGTTCATGAGATACAGCCTGGTGACAGACGGACGGACAGAGGAGTGAAAACAATAGTGTCCCGTTTCACCCTTTGGGGACGGAACCCTAAAAATGAGTGTCACTGACCTCAAATTCCGTATCTGTCGATCAAGCTCCTAGAGCAGTAGCGTAGTAGGACGTCGTAGTCCGTAGGATTAGCAATAGTGGTATCCAGCAAGTTCCACTTTAAGGAGTTCAACTACTTACTTGTTTCTATAATACTTTCCTGTTTGTCGTGGTTATAAACAGTAAGGTTTCTGGTTTCTTATTTCACATCTGACATTGGCAGAATCGTTGACATTGACTTTCACAAATCACTTGCCAATAACCAAAAATAGAACTTTATTAATTGAAATTTACATTAATTTTAAAAATAGTAAAATTATTATTTAACCATATTTAACTTGTTATTGTTATCCTTGGCAGTCGTTACGGGTAGTCAGAAGTCAGTAAGTCTGACACCAGTCTAACCAAGGGGTATCGGGTTGCCCGGGTAACTGGTTTGAGGAGGTCAGATAGGCAGTCGCTTCTTGTAAAGCACTGGTACTCAGCTGAATCCGGTTAGACTGGAAGCCGACCCCAACATGATTGGGAAAAAGGCTCAGAGGATGATTTAACTAGTTATTTGACCTGAAAGTTATATGACGTTCCGTTACCTGCATTCACGTGTCTAGGTCAGCACCATCTAGTCACCAGCTATGAAAAGAATTAAAAAAAAGAAAATTCCTCATTACAATCAAAACTAAATAGCAATAATTAACCAGCAGGACTTGTGCGGACCTGGTACGGACTCTACACTATTTTTTAAATGGACTTTTGTTACTGACCTTTTACCGGATTACTCCCGAGAAATTGACTACTCTATAAGGTCTCGGATGGAATATTAATAATCTGGCGAGCAATGCATTTCCTATGTTTAATGTTAAAGTTCGAACATGGTTATACAATGCATTTCCTATGTTTAATGTTAAAGTTCGAACATGGTTATATAATGGTGCAGATAACGGAATGAATGTCTGTTGGCGTCTGTACCTGTACCATAAATGTGAATAATGCAAGCCGTGCAAGTCCCTCTGCACTCAAATAAATCACTGCTAGTGACTTGTTGTGACATAATACGAATAGCACGGATCATACGAGTTCAGTGCATCTAAGCTCGATGGTTCAGTGTAGTCATTTCGTTATTAAACGTATTTTTTGCCGCAACAAGTTAAGATGTGCACAGTTCGTTGTATATATCGTTAGGTAAACATAAAGAACACTATTCAAGTTAACTGTAAGGATTTTCGTAGAAATACATGGCTCAAATTATTCAGAAATGACCCTGAACAATTTTCTGTTCAATTCCTGCTTTTGGGCTGTGTTCGAGGGACATTGTACTTTCCTTAGTCGATTTTATGTATTAGTAACGATATAATGGAACATCACTGTCTCGCAGATTATAAAAGACCGAATGACACGATAACGCTTATTACTCTGTGAAACCGCAAAAGTCGCGCGTGCTTGAGTCGCATTTAGGGAATCAATTTTGATTGTTCTAAATTTCGGATGACTTGTGATAAAAATAGTCAGTGAAAATGATACTTCTAATTCGGTAAATCAAAATTGAAACCCCTGTAAATTTTTCTGTAATAGTGTTTTTTTTTTGTGCGGAGTGTCAGTATTTAGTGAGTATTATGAACTTTGACGACTATGAAACCCTTCCGACCCAAAACTCCGTCATACACATGACCGCCGGAGCAATAGCGGGGGTGATGGAGCATTGCATAATGTACCCGCTCGACTCCGTAAAGGTAAGGCTGTCTCGAGGCCCGGCAGCCAGGGCCCGCTGCTGCTGGCTGCCATTCTTGTGGAAACTAACCTAATCAGTGTGACAGTTGTATCGGATCGGCAGGCTGGCTTGTTACGCCACTAATTTGCGATCTCGCGTTAAGTAAAAGTTCTTCCAATTACCTGTTCGCTAAATACTAGTGTAATGTATTATCTGTCAAAGCGATCACGATGACCTTAACACTTTTCACAGTAGCTGATCATATACTGAAATAATTGTCACACTGATAGTATTAGTTTATACAATTATTGCTAGTATAGTAGTTCTTGTTGAAACTTTTTATCCACACAGAAATAATTTCTCAGAATATAAGTGGAGACAGTAAACTACTGACATGTGTGAAGTGCCAGTCCAATAAGAGTCTGATACCTAGTATTACCTAGATATAGTATATGTATTGACATGACTGTGTATTACTTGTATTAATTGGTAAATTACCAATGTTATAGTGATTATTGTGTTAGTTAAAATGATATGGTAGTGTATCTGAACACATGTTACAATGGGCAGGCACAGGCTGACCTTGATCCATGGTAGCTTGTTATGTACAATGATGCAGCACTCCGCTGAGTGGCATGGTTGCCTCCACTGCCATCACTGCTCTCAACAATTGCATGTCTACACATTGTGTGTATTTTGGATTGTTAAAAAATTCAAAACTTAATTTTCATAATATTGCAGGATTATGCTGTGACTTGTTTGACAAATGCACACACAACAAGTAAACATATTATTGTGATGTGTTACAACATAAGAGCATATTCATTATAGAGATTGTGTCATTACTGTGTGATTGTAATGTGCCTCTGGTGTTAGTACATTTGTGAATGTAGGCATGGACTGACACTATTAGATAACATCACAGGCTCAATGCCTTCATTAGCAGTGAACTTGTGTTTCCTACTGGTCTTCAGAGAACCAATGTGTTAGCATTTCACTGACCACATTCAATATAAAGCAGGTTAACATAATTTGAAAGTTTCATTCCTTACATGAAATATGTAACATACTGAAAGTGTGCTTGTGAATAAAAATAACACAATTAACTTAGTACTAACTAAACATTTTACAATAAATTCTCATTTTATTTACATTTAAAAAATGGACTCAATTTGTACTGTAAAAATAGAAAAACAATGATATAATATAGCTATATTGCTAGATATGTATGTTTTATTTATTATTGTAATATTGTAAAGCACATAAGTTACAGTTCTCATCCTCAGCTTCTTTTCAGTAGTACCAACTTGACTGATTATAACTAAATTAAATTGTGTGTGACCGTACACAGGGTGTACATTGAACATTCCATTTATACAGGCTAGATTGATTACTTGAAGTGAAACATTATACATTATTATTTGTTAAACTTGCAAGTTAGCATGATCATTTGCAGACATTTAGTTTTTATCTATACCTACTTATATATTATAAAGAGGAAAGATTTGATTGTTTAAATCAACAAGGCTCAGGATTGACTAAATAATTCATTCATTGTTAGGAAGCTGCACTATCTGTGCTGAAGATGGGCATGGGAGGAAGTTTCCCAAGGATGTGGGTGAAACCGTGTGAAACAGCTAGTATTGAATATAGCAGAACTTTAAATAAACCAGTAATTGCATTTCAAATAACTGTTACCATATGTATAAGTTCTGGCCTAATGGGTAAAGAACCAAAACTCAAGTATGAGTGTGCAGGTTGTATTCCAGGTCAGGCAAGTACCAATGCAACTTGTCTAAGTTTGTATATACTTTCTAAGTACGTATATCTTGGACACCAATGACTTTGTTTTGGAGGGCACGTTAAACTGTATGTCCTGGCTGTCATTTAACATCCTTGGCAGTCATTAAGGCTAGAAACAGTGCTCGGTTGGCGGTTGGTGCTGACTGTACGTCCCGACCGAATCACATACCAAATCACGCGCGTACCGTAACTGTGGGCGCGTTCATAGACTTTCACGAATATACCTACGTCGACCGCTGTTTCCAGCGTAAGGGTCATCAGAAGCCAGTAAGTCTAACACCAGTCTTACCAAGGGGCACTGGGTTGCCCTGGTAACTGGGGTGAGGAGGTCAGATAGGGCACTTGCTCCTTGCAAATAACTGGTACTTAGCTGCATCTGGCGAGACTTTACGCCGACCCCAACATACTTGGGAGATGATGAGAAAATGTTTTGACATTCATGCAATTAAGCCCCATGCAATCTTCTAGGACTACTAATCTTATTATTTCAATAATAGAAAGAGACAACATCCCAAGAGTCAGAAATGATGTGATTAAAGAGCTTGAACCCAATATCAATAGCAGATATCTCTACATAGAAGCGAAGCGAGGGTGGGCCACTAGTATGATATAATCAGTGGGCATAGAGTGCTATGTACATAAAGTGGTCAACCATTATGTATTTATAATTGTGATTAGATTTAATTCAAGTGAATCACATTGTTTTTTTCCTTATAGGAAAATCCATTCAAGTCTAACATTACATAGTAATTAAAAACTTAAACTATGTATACTGCTACTCTCAGTATCTATATGAATAGGTATAGTCAAGATCACAAAGTTAGTAAACAATAATGGTGTATGAAAAAGTAATTGGGAATCTCCTGATTGCAGTCAGGATACACAACTAGATGTGATGTAACAACGTTCATACCATGACAGGTTTGATAAAACATATGTAGATAGGTACCTAAGTCACCCCCCGTCGCGCATTGTCATGACAAAATAATAGAATGATGAATAATATACGAGAGGCATGTGTAAGTGTTTATTGTGCAGTGCACTATATGAGGAAGTAGTCGGCCTTGTTCGCGTTCTGCCAGCACTGCTGCGTGCGGAAGGCGGTGTCGCAGTGGTCGGCGCCGCGCACCGTGCCGCAGGCGCGCAGCGAGGGCGCGTTGTGCTCCGCCAGCTCGGGCGGCAGCAGCGCCAGCACCGCCTCGATGTCCACCTCGCCGTCCGCCATCATGCCGGCCGTCTCCATGGTGCACTTGATGTAGCACTTGAGCTTGTCGTCCGGCATGAGGTCGGCGCCCGCGTTGACGCGCTCCACCAGCGCCACGTCGGCGCCCGTCTCCGCGGCGCAGTTCTCGCGCACCATGCGCGCCAGCTCGGCCATGTCCTCGTCCATGGCGACGGCGCGCGCCGCGCCCAGCGCCCCCAGCAGCGCTACCAGCGTCACGCTCCACGCACGCATGCTGCCGCTCGCAGGAATGCCGCCGCCGCCGCCCCGAGCCCTATATAACGACCGGCTCAATGTCAACCTGCTCGCCCGTCACATCTACCCACTCATACCTAAATTACATGCTCTTCGTTAATGTCCTGTGATTAAAAAATGTTGTTTGTTTGCAAAGTGTACTGTTGTAGAGGAAACTGCAATTTTGATTGACAGTGTAGAATCATCGGAAAAAATTACATACTCGCTAAACGAGAGAATTACAGGTTTCAAACGTTTTTTTTATAGAATTTCAAAAATGGTAGGTTTGTTAGTGAAATGATAAATGTTAACGTGTCACTTGTGCGCAGTAGTCGCACAGCGGGTATATAATAAGGAGAGCGGTCGCGGATGGCCGGCCGCGGAGCTACGACGTTGTCGTTGAGTAAGCTGTGTCTCGTTGTTGCAGACGCGGATGCAGTCTTTACGGAGTGCAAACAACAGCTCCATCTCCGAGACGTTCCGGCACATGGTGAAGAAGGAAGGTCTGCTCAGGTAACACGCAACGTTCAACACTTATACATATTTGGTCATTGTTATAAGCACGTCCGTACTACGAGCGTGCGACGTGTCGGGAATAATGTAGCGAATCTGCCACAATACAGGAAGTTTATCATACGAAGCTAATCGTTTACCATCAACAGCTAGGCTTGTTTAAAATGTTGCACACTAAAAGCAAGCCTCATGGGTCGCTGTGTTTATTTACATTAAGGAATGGTCCATAGAGTAGCCGCAGTGCAGTATCTGGCTCGCATCACTGTATTAGCTTGAACGCGGACAGGGTGCGGGTCGTACGTGTCGGCGACACTGCTGCCCGCTGTACCTGCGCAGGCTCCGTGCCCCGCGTGCTGGTGTTTATTCCGCAGCGAGCGCATGCGCATCACATGTAACTCGGTTGATATATGTATAGCTGAGAGCTTCTGAGAGGAGCGGCTCGCTACGCCCCCATTATTATGATGAGGCAGTAAAGTATCTTTGGTAGATATAAACGTTAAGTTCATAGTCAAGTAGCAAGCAATGGACATTCTGGCCTGTACGAATCTTGGCTACAAAGTTTACCAATGACCTAAGACTTACTCCTTAGGAAAAATGTTCGCGGACTGATGTCGGCGGTGCTCAAGACGCGGGCGACGCATTATCTAGTTAATTACGCGATAGGTATCGAGATTCGAGTGCGAGTATTTATAGAGACGCGATATGCGGCTGCTTGATAAGTTGTACGTAGCGCGAGCTTGATACCGAGAGGTGTAAGTCTTATCGCCGCTACAATACCTACACACAATTGGGTCAATGTTGCGTTATCCGTTGAGCGTCACCAAAGCCAGGTCATCGGCTCCGGGTGTCAAGTAACATTCGCAAAGTGGACTGTACAGCAGGTGTCGCAAGTGCTCGGGTGCGCGACAGCCCCGCGCAGCAGGCAGGCGTGAGCGTTGGTGCGGTGTGCAGAGTCGCGGGAGAACCCGCCGCTATCGCTCACTATCGCCGAGTTATCTGTTATCAGCGTACGTGAGGCTGCGCCCGCGCCGCGCCCGCTGCTGCCTGCGCCGGCTGCTTGCATATCTCTGCGTAACATGCCGTACTTATCGATAGTTCGTACGTGCGCCGCGAGCTTGAGCCGCAGCATCGCCAGGCTGCCAGACGGAAGCCAAGGGTCGCCCCTGGACCCAAACAACCAAAGACTAAGTTCTTATTTATTATACGGAGACGGATTATTTAAATAAGGAAATTTTACTGGTTATTTCATTACGACTTTACGACTCCGCTTCGCTTTGGTGTAGTCTAGTCTAGACCTTATTACTAATCCACTATCGGGAGCCGCGAACACTTTAATATTGGTTTGTTCCCACTAGTTCTACTGCTTAGTTCTACCGTAGAACTAATGGGAACTTTTTTTCCCACTAGTTCTACTATATGAGATGTAACAAAATAGTAGATTCCCACTAGTTCCACTGAACATTGACAGTCTGTTATAATGTTTGTTAGACACCAATGACTGTGTTTCGGATGGCACGTTAAACTGTAGGTCCCGGCTGTCATTGAACATCCTTGGCAGTCGTTACGGGTAGTCAGAAACCAGTAACTCTGACACCAGTCTAACTACAGGGTATTGGGTTGCCCGGTTAACTGGGTTGAGGGCAGATAGGGCAGTCGCTCCTTGTAAAGGACTGGTACTCAGCTACATCCGGTTAGAGCAACATGGTTGGGAGAAAGGCTTGGAGGATGATGAAACTTCTATGTATAATCATATTCTATGTAAAGACTCGAGCTACTGAACTGATTTGAAAAATTGTGTTAGAAAAAGCTGCCCTATCCTGGCCAAATTTCACCCCGGTACGGGAAGAAGTTCCCCTGGGACGCGGATGAAGCAGCGGTGACATTCTTGCTCCCTTCTTGTTAAATATGGAATAAAATATACCGAGATGTGCATTGATCACCAGCGTGTGACCTGCATGAGTAGAGCGAGCCCGTCAGTGCGCCAGTGTCGCGAGCGTCGTAGCGCGCTTGTCGCCAACATGCGAGGCTTCTTCAATCAGTTACTCATCTCCGTCTTGTTAAGCCAGACCAGACTAGGTCTCTTCTAAAGGGACGAGCTACTTAGCCGCAATCGTTTGAGTCGCTGCCAGACTCCAGACCGCGTCATTTCCATATTTAATGAAAATGGATGAATGAATGCATGTAGTGTACATGGAGCCAATATGACGTTTGATACGTGTATGCCGTGTGGTCGGACTGGCGTGCGAGTGCGGCAGGCGCAGGTCGGCGCCCCCGCTCCTGTTATCAGGTCACTAAGGCTAAGTTCACACTCCGCTACACTCGTGTGCATAGAGCCTACACATGAATGTGAGTGTCTTGAAGCTTCACATGAGGGAAGGCGCTCAAACGGAGAAACACGTGAATGTGCGTGCATCAACTGCGTACACTTTGTTTGCTCTGCCTAGTACGCATGAATGGGTTCATGATGTGTGTATTATGTAAACCTTACCTGAATGTTGAAATTTGAATGTTCTATGTTTAGCATAGATATTATCTAGACGCGAAACATCGGCTGAAGTAGAATGATGCTTCGTTCGTGACGGAACATGACGCGAGTAGCTGCGCACAAACCATTGTCGCGATAGGCTTAAGATCGGGTGATGTGCCATGTGCAGCTCACATACGCTCGGAATTCAGTTGCAAACCGGCCTTGAGTTAACGCGAACTATAACAAAAGTGCGGCAGTGTAAGCATGGGTTAACAGTGTAGCGTTATCTCGGCGCCTGCGTCTAGCGCGCCCTGCGTGATCCGACACTATCGCGTCGCCGACAGTGAAAGTGTGGCGAGTAGACTGCTTCCGCTCACTCCAACACTGCCTCATTTAAAACTCCTCAACATCACATTTTGTTCTTCGATTTTTCGCTCGTGAACAAGTCATAGTTTCAGTTTTATGATAAATTTTGACATTATGTATGTAGTTTTGACATTTGCTGAGTCGGTGTCTTCAATAAAAATACTCGTATTATTGAAGATGTGGCTGGTGCGCTAGGTGAGCACTGGCACGATGGTGTCGCGTTGCCGACTGCTTATCGCGGCAGGTCGCGCTCCGTGACCCGCGCAATTAGCCTTGCTAAAACATCGCCGATTACGTACACATCGCACGCGTTACGCGACCCCACACATGTCAAGCCATGGAATGTATGTAAACATTACATAAACACAACAAGAAAAAACTATACGGTTCAATAAGATATCGATAAGAGACTGTAAGGTTACATTGGTCCATTGGCGTGAGTACCGATACTGTGTGCACATGCGCGCTCCTCGCATCAGTGCCGTGTGAGCAGGCCGCTGCCTGACCTACCTTCAAAAATATTTCATAAGCAATGTATAAATATATTTATAGATCAGTAAACAAAAACTCTCACTACAAAACACAGGTAGGTAATTAAAATACAACGCCTTCGGATCTTGTTCCAAAATATTAGTATATGGTGACCGCGCGCCCGGTAGCCTCGACTGAAAATAAGTTTTTATACAGGTACCTACTTAATATAGATTTATGGTCATCATGATACTTGTCTTTTTTAATTGCACTTATGTCAAATATATTAGTTTACCCCACCCAGTGTAAATTAGATAGCGACAGTTCAGCTTGACATACTTATAGTGGTGCGAGTATTGTCTATACTAATATTATAAAGAGGAAAACTTTGTTTGTTTGTTTGGTTGTAATGAATAGGCTCAAAAACTACTGGACAGTTTTTAAAAATTCTTTCACCATTCGAAAGCTACATTATCCACGAGTAGGGCATGCAATTTCGGTAAAACAAAAATTACCGGTAAAAATTCGGTAATAAAAATATTTTTACCGGTAAACCGGTAAAACGGTAATTTTTGTAATTTTTTTAATGTGATATTATAACAATAACATTGGGTAGTCTTAAAGCAAAAACTAAATAAATATGCAAAATATACGGTGGTAAACGTTTTTTGTGACGTGGGCCGTAACAAAAAACATGTCATTACCATTCGTACGCGATGTCGCCGACAAAATGCAAGAGAAACGGCTGCGATGGTACGGACATGTAAAAAGGAGTGACACCTGAGGGCATCGGCAGTGTGAATGTGATACTCAATCTCAATAGACCCGGTCAAAGGCGCAAAGGCAGGCCAAAACCGTGGTGGTTGAGTGTCGTAATGAATGACATGAAAATCTGCGAACTCGAAGAGGAAGATGTCTATTCAGGAGGATAGAGCGAAGTGGAAGAAGGAAGATACAGAAAGCCGACCCCGTCACAAGACGGGATAAACGCTAAGAATTACCGTAAAAAATATATTTTTCATTGAAGTGAAAGCCCTTTTTTATGGTAAATCATCAAATGACAGACTCTTTCTGTCTAAAACCCATGTTTTTTAGTAGGCGTTTTATGGGCCAGGGTCGCGGTAACTCTTTCGAACAATCCCGCGGCCCCGGCAGGCCTTGGCCCTGCTGGGCCCCACTGGGTTCGCTGACATCTCCCTGAGGAGCCCGTGGAACAACGCGCGCCGCTGACACGGGTCTGTTGTCTATGCAGACGGTGGAACGATGAGCCACCCGAACACACCGCCCACAGACCGACGCCTACGGTGGCCGGGAGTCATCTCCCGACCCTTGGCGCCCGTGGTATCTTCCTGGTCCACTACAGCGGCTGGGATGAGAGGTGCTACTCGCAGTCGCTCCGCCGTCTCCTTCTCGAGCATGACTGCTTCGTAGAAGGAGGCAACGGCTTCCCATTCCCTCTAGCTCCGGACCATGGATTGAACCAGGGAAGGACGCGAAAGGTCGCCACTGCCTATTGCCTCGACGACAACACGGCGGTACTCTTCCCAGGCAGTGCACACCTGGACTGTGTGCTCCACCGTGTCCTCAGAGCTGTCCGCATGGTGGTGAACTAAAAGCCCTTGCCCAGTAAGGTCATAGAGTAGGTAAAATAAGCATTAGCTACATTTGTACCTAGTATGAGCTGACAGCTTTGAGGAAAAACAGAATAACCGAATGAATACAATTTGTTTAGATTTTATAAATTAAGATGAGAAAGAAGATTTGTATCTAACCTAGAGATAGTTAAGGACATACAAGTTTACTTTACTAAAAAACAGCATCTGTAACACTCTTACAATACGTAATGTATGCAACATTTATTACATTTACTATTTGTAAAGATTTGACGTTAAATGAACAATTGCTATATTTTATCAGAAAAACGTAAAAACCGGTAAATTACCGGTTTCATATTATTTTTACCGGTAATTTAAAACTCGCAAAAATGGGCGATTTACCGGTAAAAACGAAACCGGTTAACCGGTATTGCATGCCCTATCCACGAGTAACATAGGCTATATTTTATCCCGGTACGGGTAGTAGTTACCACGGGACGCGGGTGAAACCGCGGGAAAACGGCTAGTAATGTATATTCTTATGAAGGGGGATTTCCGAGTCGACGTATTCGCTTGTAAACTAAATATAAACGCATGACACGTTTGACATAAGGCGCAATGAGCGCGCGTACTGAGCCCCGCATCGATGTCTTCGCACACTCACTGCTTAATTACATAGTAGCAGCCAGCTATCAGGCGCAGTTCAGCAAACACGCTCAGTTATAACTAAACAAACACCAATTACCAGGCCATCGAGTCACGACTCGCAAGTTTTATCTACATTCGTACTGAGTAGGTACCTACTCGTTACAGATATATAAAAATAAAGCAACATGTCGCGATACCGCGCCGCAACACGGCTTGATAACCACCGCACAACTGGGAAGTGCCACCACTTCCACCACGCCACCTGCGGGCTGCCCGTCTCAATACCTCTGTGCTATACTGCAATATTCTTTTTAATTTCTTAGATGCCTGATGATTAAAAAGTTTCTCCCTTTATTAAAAACTTGTATGGAAGAGCAGCAGCCCGATAAGAGCTTTTTTAAAGAAGAGTTTTAAAATAATGCTACGTAATTAAATGGTATGATAATTGACGGATTGAGAAAGTTAACTAGCAAAACTCACTCTGCTCACAAACTCACAACTCACAATACTTGCGATCTTGTGTTATCGGATTGTATTTGCACGTACTAATGCAGAGTTTGTCTTCTACAAACTCGTGCGCAACCTAAGTGCACGATAACGTGGTCGCCGTCCCCGAGCATCAGCCACCTGTGCCGATGTGCACATTGAGCGCTAAATCAGAAATCACCGGATAGCGCACAATTACCTAGCAACTTGTAAAGGAAGCTATTGTTGAAGGATGAAGTGAGTTGCGCAACGCTGGCCGCTAGAAACTGCACGCAAGCGTCGGCGCCGCCGGCGCGTTTCACGATGTAGTCCCGGACGCACATTACGCCAGAAGGAACGGTTGCTATAGTCCCCACGCAGCCTCGCCCTTCTATCTCGGCCTGAGCCAAATATTTCAACGAAGTCACCGATTCAGTCGCCGTTTTCTATTGCACTTTTGATTGCGCTTACATATTACTTATGGAATGGAACTAGCGTCATCCTGTTGGACAGCAACTTTACCTCAGTAGCTCCTAGAAGCTCATATTTCTTGTAAACCGGCTCAAGTATTTAGTTGTTACGTTACATAAGTGGCTGGTGACGCTGCGGAGTGGTGACGTCAGCACGGCCGCGCCACGTGGACGTCGCGTCATGCCCCTTGACCTTACCTGCTTCTATTGTTCCACTGGTATTACGTCAAGCTGCCACAGTACCGATACAATCCAGTTCTTCCAAACGTATTTAGCAAAAGCGATTGGCATTCCCTTGTCCACTACGATTATCCAAAAAAATAGCGACCCGACAGGCTTCTATGACATTCGAGTTTCTTGGTCTGTGGCTTGTTCTTGGCTGCGACATATAGCGTAACACTTGCCCGACACACATCACCTGATTTTACCATAAAAAGCAACAGATCTGTTCGTGCGTTTATAAACGAAAGATTATCCCCAAGTTTTAACTTCCGTATGCCTTGGTGATTTTATTATTGAAAGCCAGCAGCGCATGAAAAGCCACGCTAGTTGTTCTATATTAATGTTTCTTAGGAATATGATCGTGATTCACTGGCTTGTTATGAATGCATTTAACTAAATGCGTTAATATCGTGACGGTTCAGACAATGTTATCAGCATTTGCTCCTATTTTATATTTCATTTGACTAGCGGAACCGACTGCGACTGCTCGAATTAAATACATTTTGTAAACGACGCAAATACTGAAAAGTATTTAGTTAAGGAAGACGCCATAAATGTTGGATGTGGATGTGGAGCGTCGATATCGATTCAGGCACGTAGGAGTAGCTGAGGTCGCCGGCGGCGGCTGGCGCCCTTGAGCCGCAAGGTCGCGGCCGCTCCTGCCGCCGCGAGCCGCGTGCTCCGCTGTGCCGCGTCACACGACACGTCGCTGCAGGCCCGCTCCACCCCGATACTGCCACTGTCTGTATCTGAAGTTCTACGTTACTTGTCTTGCTCTAACATTTACACATAATATTCGGTTCATTCGGTTATGGAAGAGAAAAGGTAGCCTTCTTGTTTGAACTGGATACTGAACGTGAAATGAAGAGGAAACAAAGCAATAAAAATCATTAAATTTGCGCAAGCGTATACACCGAAAAACGTTATTTAAACATAAATGGCCTTACTACAAAAACTTTAACCACTGTTTTACACTTGTCTAAAAAAAATGTGGCTCCAAAATGAACCATATGTCAACGTCATAATTTGACATTTTTTTAGCCAAGGCATAAACTGACGTTCAAAAGTTTTTGTGGTAAGACGGAAAAGATACAACTAAAGAAAAATAACACTGAACAAAAACTAAAAATACAAACATCCGGATTGAGAATCTTCTTCTTTTCGTGAAGTTTCAGATAAGTCGAGTTAAAATGTGAATTTAAAAGTAATACAGGTAACTTGAGGTATCCTATGCATGGCCATGTTAACGTATCACGATCGATGGCGTATCGAGGGGTTTCTGTCTCTGTAGCCCTAACCACCGGTAACGTTGGACCCTGTGCCCGATATTGGTGTATATAATTTTTTTGTTTAATATTTAAAAGTATCAAATGTAGTTTAATGAAAGAGAAAATAAAATCTGTGTATTGATCGGCCACAGCATCATACTCAACGGAGAGTCAGTTGTACATTCAACATTAACTAGAATAAATTGGCTCGGTTTCATCAGAAGAATTAGATAAAATTATAATGGTAATCCTGTCTGAGTGACAGATTCCTATTCGATCGAGCGCAGCAGTGGTGAGGTAACGGCGTTGAGTGCGCCCGAGCCGCGTGACGTCACAGCGTCGCAATCCGCGAGTAGGTCCGACTGTCCCGCGGGCTGCAGCGCCTCCGTCAGCGCCTGCGACACTCGATTGACTCTTGCGCCATATAAACGCTACAATTGTCTAAATAAACACATCATGTCACGTAACATCGTTAACATTGTTAACCCCGAGATCGAGCGCTTATCTTCACAAAAATTGAACTTTGATATCATTGTTTATTCAAAAAAGATTATTTATTCTCAAAATTCAAAAAAAGCATCTAATGTACCGTGCCTACAAATATTATCGTTTTACAAAAATCGTTTATTGGAATTTTCCACTTTGCATGCAATGAATGCCGTGAGTACGTATATCCGTAGTAACAAACGAGAAACTTTCTCTGGGGTATGCAGAAGTCCGCTGCGCAGCAGAACTCAGCTCGACGCTGACCAGTTCAATACGTCGTGAGCGGCTGCACCGTGTTCCAAACGCTCTTCACAGATAACAATCATTCAATCACAATTTATATTGTAATCGGTTCTAGGATAAAAATGATTAAATTAGTTTAAAAATGTGCACTGTTTGCCGCAGAGGAGCAATAAAAGTAATATTATTATCCAGAATAGTTGAGCAACAACAAGTTAATCCGTGTCTGTAATTCGGTAAAAAGAACCATCCGCTTTGTTTTTGTGTAGGTGCCGTGTTTTAGCCAATGATTAGTTTAAACTTGCTTCATATATTGACGTAGTCATGATGATGATACATTTTATTGGAGTGAGTGCAACGTTACGCGGAACTGCGCGCCGCGATACCTACTCCTGACAAAAAAACACGCGCGTCATCTTATCAAACAAACATGTATGCGAGCGAGTGTTGCGAGGTAACGCAATAGCTCGTGCAAGAGTTCACATTCACTGTGATGCAGTCTGGTCGGCGCCCGACAAGCTGTCCGCCGCCGACGTCACGCCTTCTTCTGCCATCTTACATCTTGTGAGAATGCGCTCAGCTATTCAAGTGTTCTCTATATTACTAATTAGCCCTTTTCCCGCGTCCTTTGGGAACTACTGCCCCTACCGGGATATAATATAGTCTATGTTACTCGGGAAGAGTGTAGCTTTCGAACAGTGCAATTTTTCAGATCCTTTTAGTAGCTTCGCAACCCATAGGATACAAACAAACTAAAACATGTTACCTGTTTATTATTTCAGCATAAATAATATCAGAAGAGCTCGTGCTTAAGTGAAAGACGCGCGGATCGACATTAAAGTTAAGCAACGCTTAGCGCAGTCGGTCCGTGGGTGGGTGACCACCTTGTCACGAGTTCTTCCGTGTTTCGGAAGTCCCTTGAACATCCTTGGCAGTCATAAAATAGTCAGAAATTCTGCCAACCAGTCTTACCAAGGGTACCTGGTTGCCTGGGTAACTGAGCTGAGGAGGTCAGATAGGCAGTTGATCCTTGTAAAACACTAGTATTCAGTTGCACCCGGTTAGACTGGAAGCTGACCATAATTTTTTTTAAGCAGCACTGCCAAAAAAACATTGGTGGTCCAGAACGAGTGCATTATTAATTTATTAGTTTAAATTACAGGTGCAACGGTGAAACAACAACCATACATATAGTCATGATACATAGATGTTAAGGGAAAGGTGTGAAATGTAGTGTAATAATGTATTCGTGTGGTTGTCCCGCAGGCCCGTGCGCGGCATGTCCGCCGTGGTGCTGGGCGCGGGCCCGGCGCACGCCTGCTACTTCGCCACCTACGAGCACTGCAAGCACTCGCTGTCGCACCTCACGCGCCACCGGCACGACCACATCACGCACGGTGAGTCCCGCCCCGCCCCGCCCCGCCCCGCCCCACGCCCGGCGCCGCTCACCCGCTGTGTGTCCTGTTGCAGGTCTGTCGGGGTGCATCGCCTCGCTCATACACGACGCCGTCTCCAACCCCGCTGAGGGTGAGTACACTCAGGACGAGCGCACGCCGCACCTCGCTGATAACATTCAAATTATAATATTCCTCGAAGTCAACTAATTGTACGAACAATTGATATCACAAGTCATTTAAGTATTCAAGTGTTCATTTATAAGCGTTCCATGAAATGTATACGCACACAAGTTGGCGAGTATTGTGCTAATTTATTAGCGTGAATAATGAGCAGCTGGCGGCCTCTTGCCGCAGTAGGCGCGGGGCTGATGTAGTAAATGGAGCCGTTTCTAGACTCCCGAAACGGCTCAGACATTCACAGAGCTACAGTGAATATTCAACTGACTAATAATGTGCCGAGTCAGCAACTGCCACCTCTGGGACATGGAACCAAACAGTTCGATGCATTACAAATTATAGAGGAGTTTGTGGCTAAGTAACGGCCGCACGGTCGACATCAATTATAAGGTTAAACACTGCTTGGGGGGCATCGGTCTGTGGATGGGTGACCATCTTGTTATGGCGAGTTCCTCCGTGTTTAGGTAAGCATGGAAAATTGCCGGGTCCCGGCTGTCATTGGTACATTATTTGTAGTCTTTACGGTTAGTCAGAAGCCAGAAAGACTGGCAAAAAAGGGTTATCAAGTTGAGAAGGTCAGATAAGCAGTCGCTCTGTGTAAAAAACTGGTATTCAGCTGTATCTGGTAAGAGAGGAAGTTTTTCCCAACATAGTTGAGATAAAGCTTAGGCTATGTAATAAAAATAAAAAAAAATGTAATGTATGTATGTCACCGTAAGATTACAAACATCGTTAGATTACAATCTATCTCGAGAGATTGTAAACTGTCGAATTATTGTAAACCGTAACACCTGATTGCAATTTAACGCATTATTTTTCGCTATATTATAATCTATCGATGAGAAATTGTCAAATTGTCAACTGTCCGAAAGCTCTCCCTGATTGGTCAGTCTTTTTGTAAGATCGAGAGCGATGTAGAGCGGTCAAATTGTCAACTGGCGTAGAACGGAATGCATCTTGCGCGCTGATTGGTAGAACGTCAAAAAAGACAATGTTCTTTGCAACTCCCGGTGTCACAGCTCTTTGACGTGCAAAAATAAGTGACGGTTTAATTTTTTATAAAATCAAAAATTGTACTTAATTTTTAAGACTCAAATTACACACAATTAAAAATTGTATTAAAAATTGAAGTTAGTGACGAAAACGAATCGCTGCAAAACCGACTCCACGTAGTCTTGTCTGCCCTACCCCTAGAGTGCAATTCAAAACCGCGTAGGCGCGGAGGGGCGAGGCGGTCAGCTTCGGCTTGCTGGCCGGCGGAGCCGGCCAGCCTCAGCCGCGGCGGTGAGCGTGAAAACCATCTGCGACGATAAGCTCGCATAGGACCGCCGGAGCCCCGCAGCGCCGGAGCCGTGACAGAAGTTATGCTTGCTGCATGTTGCATGCTTACTTCCATGCTGGGTCAATTAATATGGGATGTGTTATATTTTAAACAAAAAACTCAGTAGGTACGAGTTAAAAAATTAGAAGGTAAATAAATATTTTTATGATGTCATTTAATAGTAGTTAAGAAGTTTACTGTTAGAATGCATGCTACAAATTTAGATGCAAAAAAATAACCATCATGCTGAGTTGTATTTAGAGTGGAAGATAACTCGTGGCTAAGATAGTATTATTTAGATGCTCGACGCTTTATTAATTGTGGCTGACTTAGTAATTTAGAAGGCAACATACATTTTTGGGGGCGAATAATGATATTAAAAAGAAGCCTGTTTAATTAGCACCCCTTTTATTTTATTTTTAAATATTAGTTTGTATTTGAAGACAAAATACCTAACTGTATTTTTATAAGAGTTATTTTTATATAAATTTAATACTTGAAGAATTTTTGAAGAGCATTTATTTTATTTAACTGACACCTCTATTTCATTCCTAACTCTACGGGAACTCCATGGGAACAGAACGGCTGGTCGTGATTGGTCGATCTTACAAAAAGACTGACCAATCAGGGAGAGCTTTCGGACAGTTGACAATTTGACAATTTCTCATCGATAGATTATAATATAGCGAAAAATAATGCGTTAAATTGCAATCAGATGTTACGGTTCACAATAATTCGACAGTTTACAATCTCTCGAGATAGATTGTAATCTAACGATGTTTGTAATCTTACGGTAACATGTACATTACATTAGTAGTAGGTAGGTGTCGGACTGAGTGCTAGCGAGCGAGTAGTGGCGGGCTTCACCGGAGGCTGCGCGCCGTCCGACTCGCCGCGAGACTATTCACTACCTTACAAGTCTTACAATGTGTAACGTTAAATGCGCAATACCTTAGATATCCCAAGCGACTTTTCCTTCAACTGACCAAACTCTGAGAGAAAAAAAAACGCCATCATCCTCCGAGCCTTTTTCCCAACTATGTTGGGGTCGGCTTCCAGTCTAACCGGATGTAGCTGAGTACCAGTGCTTTACAAGGAGCGACTGCCCTATCTGACCCCTTCAACCCAGTTAACCAGGCAACCCAATACCTCTTGGTTAGACTGGTGTCAGTCTTACTGGCTTCTGACTACCCGTATCGACTGCCAAGGATGTTCAATGACAGCCGGGACCTACAGTTTAACGTGCCATCCGAAACACAGTCATTCGTGTCTAAGATATACTTAGAAAGTAGTTTTTCGTGACGTTTCGTTATTAAAAAATAAAAGAAGCAGCTTCTCGAATTCGACATCGACGTCGTGCGCAGAACCTACATAGACTCTGGCTCGAGTGCGCAACGTGGTCGAAACCAGTGATAGCGCCCTAGTGTTGTGCTTGTTTTAATTTCGTCAAGATAATTAACTTTATTAACGTAATGTTTGAACAATATGTATCAGGCGATAACATCTTTTTGATTCATATTTTTTGACAAATAACATTTCGACACGTCACAAAAATATTGATCGCGTGGCGCTGCCGCTACAGCCGACAGCCTGCTAGATCGAGGCAGGGGCCTAGGAAATACTATAGGAATAATGATAACTGTATATATATTGATATACTGTAGGTTATCATTTCGAAGGTAAATATTGTCAGGAAGGAAGTTGGTGAATAGGCAGTGTTGTGTCGCACACGTCCGGCGGCTACTTCCCACACATTAGGCCGGTGTCGGTGCCGGTGTGCAAGCACCCCTGTGTGTGTTGTCATAACAATCGCAAACTGGAAAAATCACAGGATATTTCAAAGGAATTCGGCCTTCCCTCCGGACTTCAAATTTTTCATCTGGCAGCCCTGTATCCCGGTGCCATTATTCCGATTGTGATCGACGGCAAACAATAATTAATAGGGAATAAAATGTCTCTCCCCCGTGACCTCAAAACTGTTCTGGAATATTGAATATGCGGAAATGTTAACTTGAATACATTCAATACCTATTAAATTGCTGAAAACATTTTATTCCTGGCTGACTACTGATGAGTGATACATTTTTATTGTAACATTATTATACACTAGCTTCTGCCCGCGACGTCGTACGCGTTCAATTACGAGTTTAGGTAAAGAAGTAGGCGTTACAAAGAAAGGAAAACATTAAATACAAAATGGACACGTCAACAACGTCTGGCCAGACAAGGACTAAGTTATTCGTTTATAATACTTTTTGTACCTACACATAAAAAAAAAAAACCGGCCAAGTGCGAGTCGGACTCGTGCACGAAGGGTTCCGTAAATTACAGTTAAATCAACCTATCTCAAAAACTATAAGAGATACTTTGATCAAACCAAAAATCGTTGAAAGAGTTAATTAGCATGCATCACCTCTATTTTTTTTAGAATTTTATACCCCGTAGTTATAAAAATAGAGGGGGGGGGACATACTTTTTACGACTTTGAGAGCTGATATCTCAAAAACCGTTCACTTTAAGAAAAATGTTTTTTAGAAAACTTTATATCATTTTAAAAGACCTTTCCATTGATACCCCACACGGGTATGTACATCGAAAAAAAAAATTTCATCCCTCAGTTACATGTATGGGGGGCCCCACCCCCAATTCTTTTTTTTACTATTTAGTGTCATATTTTTGTAGCGGTTCATACAACACATATTCCCATCAAATTTCATCACTGTAGTACTTATAGTTTCCGAGTAAATCGGCTGTGACAGACGGACAGACGGACAGACGGACAGACGGACATGACGAAACTATAAGGGTTCCGTTTTTGCCATTTTGGCTACGGAACCCTAAAAACAATGTACAAAGGCGGCCTTAACGCTTTAAGTGATGGAGAAATTTTATGGTAGGTTTTAAGTTACGTACAACTTTTATGTATTTGTAGATGTTACGTGATGCGCACACAAACAACAGACACAAATCTAAAAATGCTACAAATGGGTTCTGATGGTTATCCTTTAACACGCTGACAATTTGTACGAAATGACCCCTCTACAGATATTATGTATGTTGATGAATACATATGAGTATGTGTTGCATATTATTTACAATAAAAAGTCGCTATCGGAATTAGTTATGATATACGCAGTTAAAACTATTTGACGTGTAATAGACCGTAGCGTAGACTTGTAACCTCGATGCGCTTGGGGGATAAAAACAACATATAGTCGACAAATGAATACTGCAATGCACTTACAATTAGATGTTCTCTGCACGTGCCGATGAGGAAAACGTGGCGGGCCAGGCGACGCGTGAGTCAGCGGCCGCAGCCTCTACTCGCGGACTCTCGGAACTAATGATAGATCGTACGTGTTGCAGTGGTGAAGCAGCGCATGCAGATGCTGAACTCGCCGTACCGCGGCGTGTGGGAGTGCGCGCGCCACGTGTTCCGCACGGAGGGCGCGCGCGCCTTCTACCGCTCGTACGGCACGCAGCTCGCCATGAACGTGCCCTTCCAGGCGCTGCACTTCGTCACCTACGAGGCCTGCCAGAAGAAGCTCAACCCCGCGCGCGCCTACGACCCGCTCGCGCACGCGCTGTCGGGCGCGGCGGGCGGCGCGCTGGCGGCCGCCGCCACCACGCCGCTCGACGTCTGCAAGACCGTGCTCAACACGCAGGAGCGCGCGGCGCGGGCCAGCGGGCTGCGCGACGCGGCGGCGCACGTGCTGCGCGCCTCGGGCCCGCGCGGCTTCGGCAAGGGCGTGCAGGCGCGCGTGCTGTACCAGATGCCGGCCGCCGCCATCTGCTGGCTCACCTACGAGACCTTCAAGCACGCGCTGGCCGAGGAGAGCGCGCCGCCCGCGCCCTCCGCGCCGCTGGCCTGCGCCGCGCTGCGCCTGGCCGCCGCCGACGTGCCGGCCCGCTCCTAGGCCCCGGCCTAGGCCATGGACTCGCTGACCGCACACAGTGAGATGCTGTTCGATTCTAGTGAGATTAGATTAGTGTGTACATGTCCTGTATATTTTTTTATGTACGTTTGATACGCACACGACCGCGGCGACCTCGTCGCACCAGTCACTGCGCGGGAGTCGCTCGCCCGCGGTCCGGCGCGGAGCGCGGGGCGGGCGGGCGAGCACGCGTCGTGGCGGCTTTGTTTCCATTGTTTTGTAAATGATTTGTTATCGCAGTCCACGATTGCAGCTAGTACTTGTTATGTGAACACTCTCGGCTGTCGATGCGACTGTTCAGGCTCAGGCGACATCCTGACGGATGTAAAACATGTTGGAGGTGCTATGTATAATGTATATTGTGATGGAGGGAACGGTGTGCCGCTCAGCTCGTTGGGATGCGTCGAATTATGTTGTTGTTTGTGTAAATTACTATTATTATTAATTGTATTTGTTGTATTTATGAGTTGTATATGTGAGTGATAAACTCGATTTAAATTGAGAGTTAAAAACTATTTGTATAGAGTTATGAGTTAACGCGGCGAGCGCGCGGCTTGGCCCGCCGCCCGCCGAGCTGTAAAATTGCAAATTGAAAAGAATATTATAAAATAAACATTAAGTGAATAAAAGTTGGACAATACGCTGATGTTTTATTTCTCTGTAACACATAGTGTTCGAGCGTTCGGCGAGCGGGTCTCCTACACGGCTGTACATGAGACTGTTGACTATGAGATTAATGAAACTCGACGGTGAAATTACAACTTTATTAATACAATAACAACATTTTAGATTTATTGTTACATGATATATTATTATGCATTAATAGAAAAAATAAAAAAATCCAAAAATAAATTGATTATTATGTATAGTATTATGCATGAGTGGGACTAGCGCTTGGAGAGCAGGCCGTGGTAGGCGGCCAGCCCCAGCAGCGGCGCGGCGGTGGGCGGGTGCGGCAGGTCGCCGGCGCTGGCCGCCACGTCCAGGTGCGCGTAGGGCACGTCGGCCTCGTGCAGCCCCGACACCAGCAGCAGGAAGGCGGCGGGCGCCTGGTGGCCGCGCGGCAGGGCGGACGACGCCGCGTTGTCGGCCTGGTGCACGTGGTCGCCGGGCGCGCGGCCGCGGTGCGCGCGCAGGTCCTCGCGCCGCAGCGTCGACACCTCCACCATGTCGCCCAGGCGCTCGGCGGCCGCGCGGAACGCGGCGGCGTGGCCCAGCGCGCGCGCCGCGTGGTTGTCCAGCAGCGCCGTGTAGCCGAGCCCGTAGGCCCGCACCGCGTGCCCCGTCAGCGTGGCCACGGTGTACAGCTGCGGCCGGCGCTCGGCCGCCGCGCGCTCGCACATCTCGGCCAGCAGGTCGCCCATCACCATGCGGCCCTCGGCGTCCGTGTTGCCCACGCGCACGGCCAGCCCGCGCCGGCAGCGCAGCAGCTCGTCCGCCACGTACGCCTCCTCGCCCACGGAGTTGCGCACCATGCCCAGCGCCGCCACCACCTTCAGCGCCGGCCGCAGCTCGTCGCACGCCTGCACACACGCGGTACTGTCTCAAGCGGCCCGCGCGCACCACGCGACGCACACTCGCAGAACCATTATTGGATTAATGGAACTATAATTATGAAGTTGGCCAAACAACGACTTGCAAATAGGTACACGGCTGGATACGGTTCAATTGTCGTTATAGTTGAATGGTGCTACTCATCGTTAAAATCAGTGTTTAAAAAACCATAAGTTAAAAATAATAAAAGATAATGTTTACTGGGTAATGTTTGACATCATACCTACTAATTGAGATCTACGTATTATAATAATCTACGTATCTTATCGGGTATGGAAGATAAGAAAGAATACAAGTAATACCTACCTACATATAATGGACTCTGATTTCGACTGCCGTTTTAACAAAATTTTCAAACATAAAAGTAGTCATATTGCATGCGATAATATTTAGATTCTAGATGATTTCCCGTGGTTTCAGCCGCGTCCCGTGGGTATTATCGTGGGCATATAGCCTATGTCACTTGCCGTGTGACACTCGGGAAGAGTAGCTTTTCAATAGTGAAAGAATTTTTCAAATCGGTTCAGAGGATCAGTTGGAGCCTTTAGCGTACAAACAAAATGTTTCCTTTTATCATATTACATAACAATTGTACCATCACGGATGTTTTGAACCTCTAGTAAATTATTTAGATCTATCTCGTAAAGTACGCGAAAACATACAACTGATTATTTTGGAATATCTGGTGGTAGTGATCTGGCTAACTTAGTGAGATGTCACGTGCGTGGATGATCACTCGGCTGACTCACCTTGAGGAAGCCGGCGACGGCGGCGGCGCCGCACTTGTCGCGCGACATGCCGGCCATCACGCCGCCCGCCTTGATGTCACACCCGCCCGTGTCGTACGTGACGCCCTGCAACACGCGCCGCCCTTACATTATACTACTTGATTCGCGAGCATATTGAGTAAAGGGACGTACACGCTATGCAAATGCAGAGATTGCGGCGTATCATTTTACAATTCATTCATATCTGTCAGTAGGTACATTGTGGTGTTGTAGTAGTTCGGTATAGTACCTTGCCGACGAGCATGACGGTGCGCTCGTAGGCCTGCGGCACGTACTCGAGGTGCACGACGCAGCCGCGGTGGCGCGGCACGCTGGCGGCGGCGCGGTCCACGGCCGCCAGCAGCGGGTACTCGCGCGCCAGCACCGCGCGGTCCTCCACCACGCGCACCGCCACGCTGGAGCCCGCGAACGTCTCGCGCAGGTAGGCGGCCACGCGCAGCGGCGTCATGCGCTCGGGGTCGGCGCCGCCGATGTCCCGCGCCACGCCGCGCGCCGCCTCCAGCGCCGCCGCCTCGCGCACCACCACGTCCAGCGCGCCGCGCAGCCCCTCGCCGTACACGCCCAGCTCCGCCAGCTTGTGCGCCTGCGCCGGGAACGACTCGCGGATCTGCAGCGGCTGAACACATACCGACACACGTTATACTCTCCCTCTCCGTATGCGGCGTACGTATGCTGTCTCCGCAGCGGGAACTCACCACGTAGAGCACTTCGAGCGCGGCCAGCAGCGCGACGAGGTCGGCGTCGGGCCAGGAGGGGTGCGGCTGCAGCACCAGCACGGGGCGCGTGGCGCCGGCCGCCGCGGCGCGCTGCACGCCGGCGCGGGCCGCCTCGCCCACGGCGCGCACGTCGTCGTACGCTGTCAGCGGGCCCGTGGGCGACAGCACGAGGCGGTGGCCCGACACGCGCGGACAGCGCAGCACGGCCGGCACGCTGTCCAGCTGCGCGTCCAGCAGGCGCGCGTCCGCCACGAAGTCCTCGAGCGCCTGCGGCGGCGCCACGCCCGGCGCCGTCACCAGCACCAGCGCGTCGTAGTGCGCGCTGTTCACCTCGCTCACCACGGCCACGCGCACGCCGTGCACCGCGCACTCGAACCCCATGTCGCCCTCACGTCCTCACGCTCCACACTACAACTGTTCTGACATGCTTGTATTGCTATCTATTAAATTACTAGTAGACCAAACTAGTAGATTATTAAATTACTAAATATTCGCAATAAATTCCTTCCATAATATGGATGTATATTTTTTTCAGATGCAAGAGATGATGTCATAAAATGTGTTATATCTCTAAAAATACTTTCTGTTGATGCTTAGTATTTCAGGAGTAGCGCGGCGGTCACCACCGGCGCCGGACGTGTGCGAGAGCAGGCTCTCCACAGTACCTGGCGTGTCCGCTGGAGGGCGCCACAGTGTCGAGCACGGCGGCGAGCGCCGTCAGTAGCGCGGCGGTCACCACCGGCGCCGGACGTGTGCGAGAGCAGGCTCTCCACAGTACCTGGCGTGTCCGCTGGAGGGCGCCACAGTGTCGTGCACAGTGTCGAGCACGGCGGCGAGCGCCGTCAGTAGCGCGGCGGCTACCGTCGGCGCCGGCGCTTGGTAACAACATCTCCGAAGCCTGATCGGAAACCCCCCGAAATGGTGTCTTGGCTAAATAGCAGACCACCACTGGTGGCAAGACACCGAGGCATCGCAGGAAGGCCTAGAGGCAGCGATAGGGATCGTGTTATCGTATGTCAAACTGCTGCATCTAACATCTCTCCGATCGTAGCGGTTCACCGTTCTATCGGATAAAGGGATGTTAGACGAGAGAGTGCTCTTGCGTTTGCGCGTATGTTTGAGCACTATAATATATCCTGCGCATCTGACTGCTTCCGTATAATGGACCCGGATTTGGCGAAGACTATTATAGACCCCGATTTGTGTACGCATTTATAACAGAATTCCGGTTCATCTGTTGGAATTAACGGACAGTTCTTTTAAAAACAAAATCAAAGAAATTCTTGTTAAAAAGGCATATTATAATGTTAATGATTATTTCACAGATAAACGCAGATGGCAGCTCTGAAGTGGAACAAAAGTGCTTTATTTTATTTTGTATTTTTCGGTGTTTTAAATTAATAATTGATAAAATTGAATTGTATAATTGTAAAATAAATTAATAATAATTAAATTGTATAGACAGCTGTGTTGCTGGGAAGTTTGTTCTTCACCGCTTCTTCTTTCCAGCCATAACACTAGGAAGTGGTGAAAGGGGGGCGTTTTGGGGGTGCTGTCATTCTTGTAAAATCTTGACGTTAAAAAGTGCTAATCGTATTAGCCTATTTTAATAAATAATTTTGACTTTGACTTTGACTAGTGGCGATAGGTTGAGGTAGAGAGGTTCGGGCTGATGCAACCTGAGCTTTGTCTGAGACCTGCACACTAGCGGCTCTGGGGGTGTGAGTACATGCCGTGGTCGTTTTCTTTTTGAGCTGGGGGGACAGAGGGAATCCGGCAGCACCCAGAGCGACAAAGCAGCCCTTTTTAGGGGAGCACTGCTTTCCTTGCTCAGCCTGGGAGGGGGCTAGAAAAGGTGCCCTAAAAAAAATGCTCACCCCAAACACTCTTTGGATAGCAGTAACCACGGCTGCTTCCGCATCTTTTTATTCGTGGTCGACGCAATAGTAATAAACTTAAAACACCTTTACTGACTTTTGGTGCATGGAATGTTCGCACCCTTCTCGACCGCGAGACAAACGCCTGCCCAGAACGAAAAACGGCCATAGTTGCTCGAGAACTCCGCCGCTACAACATTGATGTAGCTGCTGTAAGCGAAACCCACCTTGTCGATGAGGGCGTGCTAGTCGAGCATGGCGGTGGCTACACTTTCTACTGGAAGGGCACTGCTGCAACAGAACCAAGAAGGTCGGGATTGGTTTTGTGATCAAGAATAATCTTGTGAAGACACTTCAAGAATGTCCAATCCACATCTCGGACCGTATAACCACATTGCGCCTTCACTTAGACGGTGACAAGTTCCTTAATGTTATCAGTGTCTATGCACCGACGCTAGGTAGTTCTGACGACATCAAGGATAAATTTTATGAAGAACTTACACAATGTCTCCATAAAATACCGAACAGAGAAAAGATTCTCTTGTTAGGGGACTTCAATGCTAGAGTTGGTCGAGATTATGAAGCGTGGCCTAAAGTTTTGGGTAGACATGGGGTAGGCAACATCAACTCTAATGGCCAGTTGCTGCTTAGTTTATGTGCTCAATTCCAACTTGCAATCACAAACACCATGTTTCGCTTTGCTGCTAAGCACAAAACTACGTGGATGCATCCACGATCTAAGCACTGGCACCTCATTGACTATGCCATCACGAGGCAGCGAGACATCTCTCAGGTCCTAGTCACTCGTGTTATTTTAATGTTAAACGCAAGCAAGACTGGTTTGATGAGAACGACGAAGTTCTTTCTAAAGCTATTGCCAAACACCGAGAACTTCTCAAGCGCAGTAATAACAGCGCACTTATAAGAGAGAGTGACCGTGAGTTGCGTAAACTCACGAGACACACTAAAGATAAATGGTGGCAAGACAAGGCTCAATACATCCAGTGGCTTGCTGATAGTAATCAGCTCGGTGATTTCTATAGCGAAATTCGCAATCTCCTAGGTACCACCAACTTCATAAAGGTACCACTGAAGTCGCTGGATGGTAAAAGTCTGCTGACAAGCAAAAATGAAGTGTTAGATCGTTGGGCAGAACACTTCAATAAGCTACTTAATGTAGATCGAACAGCCGATCTACACTACATAGACAGTTTGCCTCAACTTCAAATAGCAGAAGAATTGGATGATGCCTTGTCTAAACATGAGGTGCTTTGTGCCATCAAACAACAGCAAAATCAGCGTGCGGTTGGCCTAGACCTTATACCAGGTGAACTTCTGAAGTACGGCGGCGAGGAACTGTATTCGCGCGTCTGGGAAATGTTTGTGCTTATGTGGGAGAAAGAACAAGTTCCTGAAACTTTTAAGTTATCACGCGTCAGGGCTCTCTATAAGAACAAAGGCGACCGGTCGGAATGTGGTTCTTACCGCGGTATTTCACTGCTCTCTGTCTCTGGAAAAGTCTTCGCCAGAGTACCTCTGAACCACCTCAGGAACCTCTCTGAAAAGATTCTGCCGGAAACCCAATTTGGTTTCAGACCAGACAGAGGAACTTGTGAGGCAATATTCGCAGTCCGACAACTCCAGGAAAAAAGTAGAGAGCAGGGACAGCACTTGTATCTCTGCTTTATTGATCTGGAAAAGCCTTTGACTGCGTCCCTCGCGAGGCCCTCTGGAAGGTACTGAGAAAGTTGGGGTGTACAGAGAAGTTCATAAGACTCCTGCGACTCCTGCACGATGACATGCAATGTTGTGTAGCGGTTGAAGATGACCAATCGAGCTTCTTCTCCGTCACCTGTGGAGTGAAGCAAGGTTGTGTCCTGGCTCCCACATTGTTTGCATTATATTTCGCAGTTGTAGTCCGGGAAGTATTGACTTCTTCTCCTGAAGGAGTTCGTATTCGTTATCGGACTGACGGCAAACTTTTCAATCTGAATAGACTCAGGACTAAAGGTGTCCTATGCACATATACAGGACATTATGTATGCAGATGACCTCTGTTTCGTGGCTGAATCCCCTGAAGTCCTGCAACAGCTAGTCACGAACCTTCACAAGCAGTGCTGTACATTTGGTCTAAAAATCAGCATCAAAAAGACAGAAGTGATGTCTTTAGACAATCACGGACGTCAAGAACTGACCATTATGCTTGGTGAAGATGTGCTGAAGCAGGTCGATAAATTTCGATATTTGGGGAGCATTATAACATCAAAGTGCGACCTTGACGCCGAAATCAATAGCAGAATTGGTGCTGCAGCCGCTGCTTTCGGCAAATTCGACAAGAAGGTCTTCAGCTCCCATGACCTAAAGATATCCACAAAGGTCTCTGTGTATATGGCAGTTGTGTTGCCTTGTATACTCTACTCAGCGGAAACATGGACACCGTACCGACGCCACATCAAGCAACTAGACCGCTTCCACCTCAAATGTCTGCGCAAAATATTAAATATCCGTTGGTTTGATCGTGTGCGTAACACAGAAGTGTTGAGGAAAGCCAATGTAGGTGGCATTGAAGCATACCTCATGAGGAGACAGCTTCGTTGGTGCGGGCATGTACTGCGCATGCCGGATACTAGAGTGGCCAAGCGCATCCTCTACTCCGAGTTGCAGGAGGGCAAGCGGAAACGTGGCGGACAGCTGCTGCGATACAAGGATGTGCTGAAGCGCCACATGAAAAGCTGTTCCATTGAACCGTCTCAGTGGGAGAATCTGGCATCCAACCGCAGAGACTGGAGAAGCCGCGTTAAAGCCAAAGTCTTTGACTTTGAAGCACGCCGGCTTTCTGAGTTGGATGCCAAACGAGATGAGTTGAAAGCTCGACCACCTGTAGCTATCAACTACAACTTTGTGGCTGGTACCCTGACATGTCCGCAATGTGCGCGGACTTTCACGCACAAAATTGGATACTCCAGCCACATGAGAGCACACGCACGCCATTAAGGTCGAAGTGATCGCCGTCGCCGAAATCGGCGTGGAAGATTATTATTATAGTATTTCAGGACAAATTGTTACACATAAAGAGATCTAACTATTCATCTACACTTAAACAAGTAGCTACTTGTATGAGTACCACCGTAGTAACTATTATAGTAATCTGCAGTAGCTATGTTAAGTAGATATCCACAACAAATTACGTGTACGTACAGTCACACAATGCTCAACATATGTAGTAAAAATTTAATTTTGTATGACTATCAGAATTTACGATAAGCTTTCAAGCTACCTAAACAATCTTAATATAAAATTGCTAGACTAATTATTACTATTCTACTATAGCATTGACTGATGACATTGAACGTTGTTGTAGTAACATGCGAGTGTTATAATTATTATGAGACTACCTGATTTCCTGCAGTTGTATGCAGATTTACTACCAGCAGTACATGATAAAATATAGCCTGTTACTCTAGCAAAGTTTAGCTTTCCGATAGTGAAATATATGTTCAAATTGATTCAGTAGTATTGGATCAAAACAAATAATATTTCTTTTATTATAGTGTTTGTACAACAGTTAGGAAGAATGTTTGAGTCTGGTCGGAATGGTCATTGGCTTGTCTTAGTTACACCATAAAACACTTACCTACCTATTACCTATACTAATTCTACTGAAAAAATTTTTTTTCTTTCTTTCAAGTATGTTCAAGGTCAAACATTTGAATTTGTTTGTTAAGTCCGCCCTTTTACAAAATGTGCAGAAGTATTAAATAAAGGACAATGGGCGATTCCGGTCCAAATGTCCACCACGAACGAGACCTACATGGCTAGTTAGCCCGTTAAATATAAAACATTTTTTGTTATGAAAGTAAAAAAAAATATAGTGCCAGAAAAAAGTTAACCCTTAAATTGGCAAATCAATTTATTACAAAAATTTAATTATTTTTTGTTATTTCCTGGTTTATTACGATGACAGATGACTGAAAAAAATCGAAAAAAAAATCTACCTATTACAGTTTTCGCGAAAATCTATGTACTCCGGGGAGTACGTTGCCAACTATAGTGGTTCTTCTGTTCGTACTACGTGGAGTACGTTGCCAAAATATCAATAAAACACATTTTAGTAAAATCTTCACTTTATTAATCATAATTCTTATCAAACTACATAATATGCATTTATTGCGTGTGAGATTAGCGGAAGCAATTTCTTTTGTTACTTTCTCCTACCATAAAACACAAGAGCACATTGCATTTCACGCAAAAAACTTTAGTTCTTCTATCTTTGCAAAATCTACAGCGTGATTGCTTATCTGCTATTTCTGGAAAATGTCCGACAGCATTTTCTGACACTGTCCACAGGCCGTTCAGCTGTAGGTTTCTGAATTATTTTCTCCTTCACCTACCCAAATTCCACCATGTACCGGACCCCTTTCAAGAGCCGACGTCTTGAAAGGGGTCGGGTGCAAAGATATAAGCATATCTGCTAAATCAGGTCATTTCAGGTTCAAGCACTGCTGAAAAAGAAAAAGAACATGCTGTATGACATACAATTCACAACACAACTGAAGTCATTTTACATAAAAACCAACAAACAAAGGCTAGTTTGCATTTCTAAGTAATAGGCAATGTACTCCGTGTATACCAAAGTTTATGTTGTGGACTTCACTACGTACTTGGCAACGGTATTCAGGGAGTACATACACAGTTATGAACTTATAAAATTGCGATTACATAATTTACACACAAAATTACGAATGATTGATATTATTTATAATGTTCCTATGCAATTTAAAGCCAAATAACCACAAGTCCCATCCAAAAAAATTTAGAAAAACACAAAAAACTTACCCGTGACCCGGATACACCAGACCGCTTCGAAGACATTTTGAATTTGACTGCTATTTTTCAATGGAACCACATTCAAATATTTTTTCTACCAAAATATACAATAATGACAAGCCAAAAAGAACAAAAAATTGTATTTTTTTAAAGATTGGTACTACATTCGATTTAACAAAAGTTAATGTCTTTTGTGGAGTACACTGCCAATTTAAGGGTTAAAGCAAAATCAAATAAAATATTTTATAGATTTTTTCAATTTCATTTTTTCAATTACTTTCCGTGATGTTCGATTTTCGTACTTTCTGTTACTTCTGACAAAATAGAATTGTTCATTATTAGAGAGAAGACACCACCAGTAACATCGAACTTTCTTAGATCCAGGAACAGCTGAGTATATTCAAGCACTTCTGGCGCCTCAATTGGTTAGTGATTCGTACATCCATCGGGCAAAACAAATATGGGCTGTTTATATTCAAATGTGTCTTACTCATCTTAGTTTTAGATAAAATGTGGAAATGGAAGTGGAATAAAATAAAAAATAATAATGATAACATACAAAAACTACCGAAAATTAAGAATACATTTTTGGCTATAACTTTTTTTTGGCATTGTTTTTTTTTTTTACTTTCTTAGTAAAAGTTACTCTAAATTAAGTGGACTATTTAATTATATAGGTCTCTTTCGTGGTGGACATTTGGACCAAACTTCATACATTCTTGCCCAATCTCCTTTGCAAGAATTATCCAGCTATTGATAGTATAGTTGAATCAACAATTTAACTAGACATGTTCACATATTAAGTAGGTAAATAAGTTTAAAGCATACATAGTTATAAACACATATATAGTTTAGGAACGAAGAATAGGTCTTTAGTACCTATTTCCTAAGATCATGGTTTCTCAACGTTGCATTGTTTTACACATACTTGTCAGTATGTATTTACGAATAGGCTATGAGAGATAGGAATTTAAAAACTTAGTTTACACAAGTGGCATCCTGGATTGTACCTATTCACAGTCAGTGGGTCGTCTTAGGGGTGGATAGCATATATCGTGGGTTAAGAACTAGAGTAGCATAAGGTCAAAATGGCAACTTCTCGGGAGAGCCCGAAAACAACTCAAATTTACCTACTGTTATCTTATAGCCCTTTTTGTGGCAAAATTTATAGTAGTTAGATATCAGATTTTTACTAGAATAATAAAACTTTATTTATCGACTACAGAATAATGTAACTTTTTGGTCAATTAAAATACGGTTTCATTTTAATAAAATTTATTTTTCAAAAACTGGTTGACATACGTCATTTTGGCTGTTACATAAATAAGTGCCATAGTAGCGTATCCCACCCTTACGTTTTTTTGGCAGGAAGAAAAATTACGGAAGCTTATGAAACAAGGACCCATAAGCAGTAACGGTATTTTACGTTTATTTGGCACGAAACAAACTAAGCCTACATAATAATCAAACTTTCTGCGTTAATAACGTATGGCAAGATACGTTATTTAAGCGATTACATTGAAGGCATATTTGGTGTCTTATTCGCTCTGTAAATCGAGTTACGATCGTTGTGCTCGTAATTTTTTTGAGAAAATAATGTCAAGATTATTGTAAGTAGAAACACTTCATTTTGGCAATAAACAAATATCTTTTTTTTTATATACGTTATTGTTGTACTAAGCAATCAACTCACTACATCGTTCCAGTTTTTTGGCACATAAAAATATGGGGATTAAATAAACGAATGGTGAAAAAAAATTTTTTTTGTATTTTTGCCCTTACGCTACTCTAGTTCTTAACCCATGATATACACAATACTGTTGTTGTTCAAGTAGCGATGTTCTCGAGTTAGACACAACAAGAACTACGTACCTAGAGATAGCAGTACGTTGACCTGTTGACGTGCGCGCAGCTGTGGCGCGACCGGGCGAGTCTGCGCTGGCGGCTTACTGGTCAGGCCGCTCTCTGATATCTAGGCGTGCCGCGCGGCACGACGCCCCTTCCTTATCGCGCCGGTATCTGCTTTCAGTATTCCATCGTGCAACTTTATGAGCGATTCATACATAAACTATATTGCAATTGAAAACAAAACACAATAACAATTACCGTAACGGTAACGGCGACACTGATTAAGAAGATAACACTAGATCAATTTGCCGACAAGGTAACTCGCAGGTCACTATGTACGCTAAAAGAGCTAAGTACTTATATATTTTTGTACTGATTTTATTTTAATTAAAAAAAAAATACTTTCAGCTAATGTTTCATAATTGATGAGAAAACTTCATCTAGTACCCAGTATCTACAACAGAACCTTTGATTATATATCCTAGCGTTAAAGGCTTCCTAGCAAACTTCCTAGATAGAGTAGGTAATTTAACGTAATAATTTAGTTCGTCTTCGTTTTGAGGAAAAGTATAGTGTTGTAGAGTGCAGTCTCATGTTGTTTTGTTTTCTCTGACATTTGTAGATGTGACGTGCGTGACAGACAGCAGACAACAGAAATGAACGGATGATGTGGCCATATCTTGTAATATCCATATACCTACAAAACAGTCCGATTTTCAACAACAATATCGTCTTTTGATGCAGTTGACAGTAAACAGCGGTACCTATTCTTATTTAAATTATAATAATAATTTGCAAAGTTTACAAAATAGATTGAGGAGCTGATAGCTCAATGGTTTTTTCACGTTTTCACTCTATCCTATTCGCGGAGCCATGAGCCAAAAGGTAAACAAACTATAAAAATAATTCTTTATAAGTGACGATTGAAGCTATGAACATATTTTATCAAAATAAATGCCATAAATTGTTTTCTTAATCTATATACATAAAAATAAACCCGCTTTCCGTTTGTTACGACATAACATGAAAACGGCTTGACTTGACTGATTTGGCTGAAAATTAGAGGGGAGGTAACTTAGACCCGGGAGGAGGTTTTAGGATATAGTTTTTGTCACCATCCGGCTACGGGACGCGGGTGAAACCGCGGGCGAAAGCTAGTTTTAATTAAATATGTTTTAAATCGTTTACATGAAAAAAAAAGATAAAGATAAAGATTTTGGTCTTACCCTTGAAGACCAAAATCTCTTTAGCCCAAACTTTAATCCAGCCCATTATTGACTACGCTGACGCCTGTTATTTGGATGCCACCGAGGAGCTCTTAAACAAGCTTGAGCGTCTGCAAAATATCTGTATACGTTTTATCTTTAATCTTAAAAAATATGATCACGTCTCTAGCTTTCGCAGCAGTCTCAAGTGGCTCCCAATTCGACTTCGCCGGAACACTCGCATTTTGTGTTTATTATTCAACATCCTCTATAACCCTAAATTTCCTTCGTACCTTCGAGAGCGGTTTTCCTTCATCCGTTCTAGTGATGCGCCTTGCAGGTCACATCTTAGAACGATTCTAAAATTTCCTTCCCATTCCACTGACTTCTATTCCTATTCCTTTACTGTTCACGCTGTTCGGTTATGGAATTCCCTTCCCCATGAGATTAGAGATTGCCAAACTGTTGGACTTTTTAAGAGGAAAGTTAAAGAACATTATCTGTCCATTGCATCATAGTTATTTTAGTTAGTTATATATGTATCTAGGTATATATTATTTTATTTTCGGGTATATATTATTTAGTAGGTATATATTCCTTATTTACGTATTGTTTATGTAGGTATAATATACAATATACAGCTGTTTTCTTCCATTTTTAATTTCTGTTTCCCTTGCTTTTTACACACTGTCTACATCTCTTTTATTCCTTTTCCTTTCGCAGGTATGCTGGAAGAGATTTCTTTAGAAATAAGCATTACCTTTGTAAATTCTTTCTTTCCTGTCATCTTTCTTTATTATGTGTGTGTACAAAAATTTGTAAATAAATAAATAAATAAATAAATAAATAAAAACCTAAAATACTTGATTATCAAACATGGAACGCTACTAAATTGTAATATTGCGAAGATTTTACATAAAAATGTGACGTTTTGTCACATTGACTTATCCACTTATCCCATCGAGCTTAGAATTATAAGGAGACGCCGTTTGTTAAAGACGTATCTATAGTTATATAAATATGGGCGAAATATGAAACAAACTATGCAACATAGTTCTGTCTCACTCTTTCTAAGCAGATAAGTGTATTTGAAAACAGGGACAACAATATTTTTGTGATTGCGTAAAATGGTGACATTTACTTTTGAAATCCTCCTGTTTGTAGGCATAGACATAATATTAGTAAACAGGACTGCGCATATAAACCCAAAAAACGAGCCGAGTGAAACAGTTAGTACGGAGGCTGTCTGTCCCTTTCTAATAGGGTGACTATGAGATTAAGCTATGTGAGACAAATCCGAATTTGCTAAGATTATTAAACACAGATTAGTATTGAAGTTTTAACTTACGCAGTTTGTGACCTTAAGATACTAATAAAGGCTTTTAATAATTAGCGGAAATTAGCAGTATAAAAGCAGGAAGATTCGAAGTGAAGACTGTTTTTTTTTGTATTTCTACTTCATATATAGACTGCTGAGCCATTTATGTCGCCTTTCTTCATTTTTTGGGAAGCTATAACAATAGTACAACAGTTTTAAAATCCATCACCGATATTTTGACTCGTTACAAGAATTCATGGGCACCCTAGTTGTTTGGTTTACGAAAATGTTATTATTAGCTAACCTGTGGAACGATATATTGCAACCACCATAGGATTCACTTTTGCAAGTAGAAACGCAACACTTTTTCACCATTTTAACAGTTTAAATTGATTTAATACAAAAAAATATAAACAACATTTTAAATGCTGATTACGCGCCAAGAATGTTCAGGGTTACCGCTAGAAAATAAAAAAAAGCAAAATAAAAATTTATGTTGTTTATGTTTTAATAATAAATACGAATAAATTAATGCGATTTTTATTAATTTGTTGACTTACAATTGTTAAAATAAGATAAAAATATAAGTGATTCAATTGTTTTTTGGGAAGACAAAACTTTTGATCACAACATTTTTTTATGCTGGCAAGGTGTTAGAAAGAGACAAACAGCCTCCGTTCGAACTATCCCGCTCGGCTCGGATTTGCCTCTGTGTATTATGCAACCAATTTAGTACCTTATTGCGTTAAAATAGAGTTCATTTTCGTAAATATATATTTTGAGCGTGCGCAATCTTGTTTAGTAATATTATATCTATGTTTGTAGGTGCGTGCCATATCTGGCCATATGTCATGGTAGTTGTGCTGTCAAATAGGTGCTCTTCGTGACTTATTTTTGCTATTTTATAGAAAATCACTCGTGTTTACTTTTAAGACTTTACTATTTCAATAGTGAAATAATCAACGAATATGCCTATGTGTTGTATTGTGAAGTGTGGTGCTAGGAAGCACTAAAATCAAGCTGGATTGTCTTTACACAGGTTAGGAACCTATTTTTGCTAGAAACTACATAAAATAATTCACATTGGATAAAAAATATGTTACGGGAACATGAATTGATGGTGAAAGTACTTATATTTTGGTTTATTTCTGAATAAAAACCTATATTTAGAAATAAATGTTGTTTACAATAACATGTCATATTGGCATAGTGCTGTGCAGTTGTCATAATAGTATCGATAAAATATCCACTTAATAAGTCTGCTTTTACAAATTTTAACATCAGAACTTACTGTCCCTAAGACACTGATGCCCATTTTCACCAACAATCTCTTAATCTAAGTGCCACTTGGAATAAGGGCTCTCCCAATTTTGACATAAATGACTATGGATAAGGGATACCTAAACTTTGGTGAAAACGAAATTCTTATTAAGTTTTCCGTAAATGCTCTTAGGGGATCCCTTAATTTAAGTATTTGTTGGTGAAAATGGGCATGAGCCCTCAGAGTTGTGTATTATTTTCAACTTCAACTAGCTGATCCCGCGAACTTCGTATCGTTTAAACCTTCCCTGGACCTCTATAAACATTTTAAAACCAAAAAAAGCCAAATCGGTCCAGCCATTCTCGAGTTTTAGTGAGACTAACGAACAGCAATTCATTTTTATATATAAGAAGATAACGAACAGCAATTCATTTTTATATATAAATGAGAATAGTTTATGATTTTATATATATATCTTTCATTTTACAGATAAAAAGTTTTAAAATGCAGTTAAAAACATTTTGATTATAAAATTCAGGATTTTAAAGACATATTTTATTGAAAATAATATGTTTTGCCTTTTTATTTTCACATGATGCTTCTACGGCGACAACGGGCACGGCAGTGCTTCCGCACGGACGAGCAAATCGGAATGCAAGTTGCAATATTTGCTTGAGAACTTAGTTACCGAATATAGGTTTCGAATTGTATAAATATTTTTTTCTTAGCACTAAAATTGTTTTGTACTATCGATTAATACATAATTAGCTCCATTTGCATTATATAACTTTCTCATGAATAGCTTGAAAACGATTGTAAATTATTGTACTTTTTTTAAGAGCTTTCTTGCGGATTCTTCTTCATAAGACCGAATCTTTGGCACCCTGCAACTAGTCTGACGTGAAAGAACTTTCATAGGGCTATTTGAAATAATAAATAATTACTGTGCCTGTGTTTTTTTTTTTTCAAAGGTATCACCCTACTGAAATGACTCCTCCCATTTGGTTGATGTTGTTGAGGTTATTAGTATCAGTGAAGTTAATGTGATAGTTAGTTCTATGACGAAGAAATTATTTATACTAGGTTATTTTTATGCACCCAGTAAGACTCGTACGTACTTCTAACTAGAATACAATATCGATATTTGTTGAATCCGGTAGTGGTTCAACCCTAGTAATGGCAGCCATTTTAGTTACTACTGCAGACTGTAGGTGTGCAGTGTGCAGGTTTTTTTCGTGACATTTCCTGTCCCTATAGTTATATGTCAATGACTTATCCTATCTCAATGTTTCGTTTTGTCATCGGTCGGGTTATACCCAACATCTTGAAAAAGTATTGTTCTTTGTTTACCTTTTGGCTCACGGCTCGGCAAATAGGGTATAGAATAAGGATGAGGGATTTTCGTTTTATATTTTTCCTGGCTGATGCCTAGATGGTGGATGGAATCCTCGATCATCATCATCTTCCGAGCCTTTTCCAACTATGTTGGGGTCGGCTTCTTTTTTTTTTTTGGGAGGGGGTAATCCTCATGGATTTCCTCCGCCTGGGGAGAGCTGGAGGGGTGTGCGTGTGCCGGACTCCTACCGGCTAAAACCCCCCTGTGTCCTCCTTGCACGTGAGCGCGGGGCCACGGGAATCCACATTCTTCCGCAGCCCCACACTGGTGCTGGCCCTCGCTTGGGCCTCATCTCGGGCACGGGGTAGTGTACACCTACCCCGTGCATCACCTCAGGGGCATGCGCCGACACACGCGCGTCACCACCTCAGTTCCACTGAGTAGGGTCGGCTTCTAGTCTAACCGGATGCAGCTGAGTACCAGTGCTTTACAAGGAGCGACTGCCTATCTGACCTACTCAACCCCGTTACCCGGGCAACCAATAGAATCGAACCCACACCCTCATGCTTGAGAGGTTGGTTCTTCAGCACCACTTCGAAATCAACTATGGTGACCGGTCGTACCGCTCTAGATCTGCCTAAATGGAAGTAAAGCCATGGTAAAGCCTCGTACATAAGTTGGTATAGATAGTTCAACTCAGATTTGCGCGCGGCCCTATGTGTGCGTCGGCTTGTAAATATACAACTTTCATTCGTGTGACAGTGACGTCGTCCGAGCATGACGTGTTCTTATCGCTTTTTGTTATGGGTACAGTCGTTTACGAAAATACTAGTTATTCACGAAGAAATTATTAAGGAGTCAGGTAAAGCGTTTCAAAAAATTAAACAACATTCAAAGCTTTTTATTATTACCTAAATATAGTTTTTCATTATTTTCTCATACGTCTTTTCAAATTGATATTGACAATATCTAAGAAATAAATGAGGTGAAATATCTAAGATGAATTAAATACTCCTTACATATTTTCTAGCTCGGGGTACGCGGACAATAAATAAAAGTGTGGACTAAGAATGTAAAAAAACGTATCATCATCATCATCATCATCATCATCTCAGCCATAGGACGTCCATTGCTGAACATAGGCCTCCCCCTTTGATCTCCACTTGATCACACAAAAAACGTATAATCTAGTGTAATAATGTAAACAAAATGTGTGGGGAATTTTAAAAAATAATATTGGTTCGCATAATGTCGACCAAAATAAGACGGAAATAATGAAACTCATAAATTAACGTTTAAGTCAAATTGATGAAGGGATGTGGTATAATACTTGTCGACATGTACAAAAGAGAAAAGAAGAATACTATAGACATTTTGACATGGAGTCAGAATTTATGATTCACCTTGAAGAGTAGCGAATCCGAAAATTCATCATTTGATTTTTCAAGTAGCGATTCAGAATCATTATAAATAAATAAACATTAAATTACGTAATAATGTTTTTCTTTAAACAGCCGTATACAACCCCTAAATAACTGTATTTGTACCCGACTGTACCTCTTGTCACGCACACAAAGTCACTGTATATGTACAAGGGTTACCCACACATAAGGCCGCGCGCACGACTGAGTTGAACTTACTATACCTATAGTTCGGCCATTCAGAGAATGCGTTCCTGACACGTCGCGATTGAACTGACGACGTAACTTTGCAATGGCGTTGCAGTTACGATAAAAATATTTTTGCTGGTTGTTTACCGTTTTAACAATTGAGGAGCATTAAAACAACATTATTATATCAATAATCAATGAATGTTATAATTCAGTCAGTTCAATCGCGACGTGTCAGGAACGCATTCTCTGAATGGCCGAACTATAATCTTTGTTATAAACTGACACTGTCAGTTTATAACAGTGTCCTGTCGCTGTCATGACAGCGAATGACAGCGACAGGACACTGTCAACTGTATGTAAGACGCGGAGGCGCTATACATACGGTGTTTGAATTTTTTAAATGCATTACTATTTAATTCAACAGCAATGCAGATATTTTCTTGCACTACATTTAATCTGCACTGCACAAAGTTATACATACCTTAAATTGGATATAATATCGAGTCAGTATTTTACTGTTCATTGGAATAAATATGTCCTTTGAATTGATTAAGTAGTTGTGTTATTGCAAGAAAATTGACCGTGTAAGAAGTAATGTGACGCAATGCAGATACTCGCCAGACACTTGAGAAATGAAATAAAATACTAGATGGGCTTGATTGGATGTATGGCCTGCGTGTGGATTGAGTGATGAAGCGCGGCATGGGTGCTGTGTGGCGCGCGCCGGGCGGCAGGCGCGCGGCGGCGGCGGCGGCGGCGGTGGCGGGCGCCGTGGCGCTGGCGGTGCTGGCGCCGCGGCTGGGCGCGCCCGGAGGCAACTACTGTCTGCATGCTTACTTTACATCATCATAGACCGCATTGCACCTCATCATGTAATTGAATTCTAACATTTTATTATTTCTAGGTTTATCAAATGCTGTCTGCTTGCATCATCATTTTCACAGTTTATATTTATATAGTTCTTAAGACAACCTACTGACTGGTACTTTTATATTCAAATATAGCGCTTAGCTTGCTAACTGAACTCAGTGTGTGCACACAGAGAGCTAGTCAGGGTGGCAGGCAGGCAGCAGTTGTAGTGCACCCTAATGTTTTACTTCCATGAACAGCATTGAATGCAAATGTTAATGCTTGACATAAGACTGGATTGGTGCCGGCGGTGGGCCGGGACTTACCCTCATATGTCTCACGTGACTGCGGAACAAGCACAGCATCGATTGCTGTGTTTGAGGATACAAATGTTAAGGAGCAGGGTGCACCAACATTACACGTTTATTTCCTTAACATAAGCAAAGCATGACAAAAATATTACTGTATGAAATACTGAGTGACGACTTGTAAAAAATAAAATATTTGAATGTATGGACAACTCTGTTACTATTATTGCAGTAGTTGCATCTTGGTAGCAGAATTTTATCCCTGGAGTTAAGAACCATCACACCGCATAGGTATGTAGATTGCGGACGGCTTGAGCACTGAGCGGTGGCGGGCAGCTCACAACACTGACACGCGTCAGCCACACACAAGCTGTCAACAACTATTGTTATGTTTATTCATCAAAAAGTATTTATTCGAACGAAAATTAAGGTAAATATTATTCATCTGTAGAACTTTTAGATTTTCAATTGTTACCTTTTTTATCATATTTTATTTACCCTAGAATGCACAGCATAAAATGAGTGCTACATGTACCCGCCTGCTAGGGTAAAAGCAGTCCTAGGACATGCAGCTCAGTGGTGTCAGAGCGGGTGGGTATCTGTGAGTGCACGCTTGTGTGAGTGGCGTGACACGGTGGTGGTGCGCAGGGCCGCTGCGCGCCGAGTACTGCGGCGGGGCGCTGCAGGGCTACGTGCACTACGCGGCGGGGCGGCGCGCGGGGCGCGGGGCGGGGTGGGGCGCGGCGCGGGGGCGCGCGCTGGCCGCCTGCGTGGCGCACGCGCTGCTGGCGTGGCCGGCGCTGGCCGCCGCGCTGCTCAGCGCGCTCACGGACGGCGTGGACTACCGCATCGCGCAGGGGTCAGTACTGCGTCTAGCTGCCGTCGTTCCGCGTAACCCTGCTTTAGAATTACTAGTCTGCAATACACTAGTACAAAAGTAAATAAAAATATTCAATCATTCATCAAAATTCATGTCTTTTTAACACGCTTATATTAGCTTCACTTGTCTGTGTATGTAAGCAAATCTTGGAAACTTAATTTGACCCAGTTCCCGGGGCTTGATTCGGCGAGACATTATTAACTTAGATAATATCAAGCCCCCATTAAGATTTTGCACTAACTCGTGAGTTCTGATGACAATACACGACTAGTTAAGAAATGGCGGCCTTCCCGATATGGCGGACTGGCTGTTTGAAATCCACCCCCATGATATGGATATTAAACAGGTTTGCTGAAAGGGATACAAAAAATTTATCACGTGACCTTAATCCAACATGGCGGCCGTCCCAAGTTGACTGATTGTCTATTTGACTGCCTCGTTGGTCTAGTCGTCGCAAGCGCGGCTGCTGTGCTCGCGAGGTCTCGGGTTCGATTCCCGGGTCGGGCCGAAATCGCTTTGTGGGTTTTCTTAAACTTTCACAAAGCAGCCCGTAGTCTGGAAGTTGGTGATTGATTCACCCGTGCATCGGAGAGCACGTAGATGTCGGTCCTGCGCCTGATCTCTTTCCGGTCGTGTCGGATTGCCGTCCCATCGGGTTATGAGAGTGAAGGAATAGAGAGTGCACCTGTGTCTGCGCAAAGGCTCGTGCACTATAATATGTCCTGCGCAGCTGGCTGATCTCCTTAAAAGAGAACAGCCACCGTGGCCGAAATCGGACGTGGATGCCATTATGAAATGCCGCCCTTTGATTTAGGTATAAAACAAAAAGTAATAGTTAAAAAAAAAGAAAGCGTTTAGCGTTTATGTAATCTTTACTCTTTTTTGGACAAAACGCTCCACGCTTTCTATTTATTTAATGCGTGCTAAAAGCGTGTGTTTTAGTTTTTTCAACTATTATTACATTTAAACAGTTTGATTCGAATCTCTAAGACCAAAACTCCGTGAACTATACCAGTCTCGATATCGATAGGTGTGGTGGCGAGAGATGTGGTGAGCCTAAATCCTTATACTGAGAGCAGCTTCCGATAGGGCACGCCACGATAATGGCGGTAAGTCCTCTCGCGGGAGGAGTCATGGCGCCCTCGCCTTCCGCGTGATGCATGTCTTCACTAACCACGGATCTTCTGGTACTTTCAGTAGGTACTAAAGCTGACTTTTCCACCTGACCACTGGCAAAAAAGTAATATATTTTATAATTCCTGTTTGTCTATCATATCGACTAAAGCAGGATGGTGTCCTTGCGTTCCTCCCGTGAAGGGTCAAGAAACTATGACTTATGTCAGTCAATAAATAAATAAGGTCGCCCGGTATGTGTACAGCGTGATGCTGTGGTCGAGTGGCGGCGGCTGCTCGTGGCTGTCGCTGGCGCTGGGCGGCCCCGGCGCCGCGCCCGCCGCCTGCGCGCTCGTGTACCTCGGCTCGCTGCTCGCCACTCCGCTGCACACCGCGCTGCTCGTGAGTGTCCCCACCCCCGCTCCCACACCGCTCCGCCCGACCCTCACGTCACGCACCGCGCCGGCAGTGCGGACGCGCGGCGCTGCCGTCGCTGCCGGGCGTGCTGCGCACGGCGAGCACCACGGCGCTGCCCTTCGCGGCGGGGGCGCTGACCTCGGCGCTGCTGGGCTCGCCCCCCGCGCCTGCCGCGCCGCCGCCGCGCAGCGTGCACGTGGCGGCACTAGCGCTGCTGTATGCGGAGTGCTGCGAGCGGCTGTGCGACGCGGAGGCCATTGTACATCCCAGCCACGTGATGGTTGCTCTCGCGCTGGGTGAGTGCGGGGCGGGGCGCGTGGGGTGCGGGGCGCGGGGGGCGCGGCGCTGACGGACGGGGCGTGTGTGCAGAGGCGGGCGGCGTGCTGGCGTCGGCGGCGGGGTGCTCGCTGTACGCGCGCGCGGGGCTGCTGTCGGCGGCGGAGGCGCGGCTGGTGGCGCGCGTGGCGCTGCCGCGGCGGCTGGAGGCGGGCGGCGCGCTGGGCTGCGCGGCGCGGGGGCTGTGTCGGCTGCCCGGCGTGTTCGTGGCGCCGGCGCAGGCGCTGTTGCTGGCGGTGCTAGCACACGACGACTCGGAGCCGCCCTCTCCTCTACATGACGCGACCGATGGATTTCAATGAATTCTATTTTCCATAATTATCATAGTTTCGATCATTCCTAGTGTCCCGTCTAGGAAGTGCAGGTAGTGTTTCCTTAGATAGGTACTTAACATACGTGTATCTTTCTGAGCTCTTTTAATGCGATTTTTGAGTACCTACCAAAAGTTTTTTTTAAGGTAGATCGTAATTAATAGTATAAAGAATGAACCGCGCTGAGTAGTCGTAGTCGAGACTCGAGACCAATGATGACATTATTCTGTAACTGAGGCCTTTGAATTGCCTTCTATAGTGCTTTGTGCTCATAAGGTAGCTTAGAAACTGTACATAATATTTAATGTGCTTTGTCCACTCAAAATGGTTTATGCCTTTACTTTACTGGACTTACTCAGAAACTGTCGCCGTCGCTCAGGGCATGCGCGACTCCAGACTGATTTTGAAATTTTTAATACAAAAAACCCCATGAAGGAAATATTAGGTATCTAGATAAGTTTCCTATGCCCGGACAAAAGAGAAATATACCATAGTACCATACCATGCTATGGTAAACCTTAAGGTTGCCGGTAAACCATAAGCGGGCCATGGTTATAGCAACCCTTAGTGGACAACATACACAAACATAACAAATACCTAATAAGAACTTTGTTGAAGTCAAATCATTCATTTCATTTAGGCCTTTACAAGCACTTATGAACGTCAAAAATATAAATAAGTTTGATTCTAGTTGCCCATTCCAAAAGTAGTTTCCTATGGAGAAGAACGGACAAGTAACTCCATGATAAAGAGTATCTTTTAAAAAATTAATTGGTTTAACAGTTTGTATGCATTGATACATACAAAAACAGCATGCGAAGATCATGTAGAATCCCAAAAAGAAAACATTTGGGAATAAATTATACAGTTATTATACAAACACAATGAATAAGTTTAACCTCCCCACTCAGAGACATTTAATGATTACTTTAGTCACTTCTTCGTCGTCTTAGTGACGGAATGTCATACAAATCCTTCACTAAGAAATGGCTTCATCATCAGCCTATCGCACTGCTGGACATAGCCCTCTCCAACTGCACGCCACTGAGATCGATTTTCGGCTTCTCGCATCCAGCTCCTGCCAGCCGTCTTGCGCAAGTCATCACTCCACCGTGCCTGAGGACGTCCTACACTACGTTTGCCGAGGCGTGGTCTCCACTCTAGAACTCGTTTACCCCAACAGTTATCGGTTCTTCGGCTAATATGGCCACCCCACTGCCACTTCAGCTTGCTGATTCGGTGGGCTATGTCGATGACCTTGGTTCTCTGACGGATTACCTCATTTCTGATGCGATCCCTCAGAGAAATGCCGAGCATAGCCCTTTCCATAGCCCGCTGAGCGACTTTAAACTTGTGAACCAGCCGTACCGACAGTGTCCTCGTTTCGGCTCCGTAAGTCATGACAGGTAGGACGCACTGATTGAAGACTTTTGTCTTTAGGCACTGTGGGATCGACGATGTTAGGACTCGACGTAGCTTCCCAAATGCAGCCCAACCCAACTGAATTCTCGTATTCACCTCGTCCTCAAAGTTGTTTCTACCTAACTGCAATGTCTGCCCGAGGTATACATATTTCCGAACAACTTCGAGAACGGCGCCGTGTATCGCAATCGGTTCCGGTAGAACATGTTCATTGAACATGACCTTGGTTTTGTCCAAGTTCATCCGTAGGCCGATGCGTAGAGAAGATTCAGCCAGGTCGTTCAGCATCTGTTATAGGTCCTGCAGCGTTTCCGCCATGATGACGATATCGTCAGCAAATCGCAAGTGAGAGATGTGTTCGCCATTGATGTTGATGCCGCGTCCTTTCCAGTTCAGCGTCTTGAACATATCCTCTATTGCATTAGTGAACAGTTTCGGGGAAATACCATCCCCTTGTCTCACTCCTCGATGCAACGGTATGGGCCTTGTTTGCTGATTCTGTACTTGGACGGACATTGTAACGGCTTCGTAAAGACATCTCATCACTTGGATATATCGCCAATCTACTTGACAACGCTGCAGGGACTCCAGAACAGACCAGATTTCAACCGAGTCAAAGGCCTTCTCATAGTCCACAAATGCTAGACACAGGGGCTGATTATACTCTTCGGTCTTCTGTATAATCTGCCGCACTGTGTGGATGTGGTCCATGGTGCCGTATCCGCTCCGAAACCCAGCCTGCTCCGGTGGTTGGAATTCGTCGAGTCTTCGCGCGAGTCGGTTCGTGATCACTCTTGAGAACAGCTTATAGACGTGGCTTAGGAGGGAAATGGGTCGATAGTTCTTCAGCTGGGTTTTGTCTCCCTTTTTGAAGAACAGGACGACAACACTCCTCCACGCCTCTGGAGTTCTCCCTTCAAACAGGACGGCATTAAAAAGCTTCTGGAGCTCTCCCAGTAAGGGGTTTCCTCCTGCTTTTAATAGCTCTGTTGTAATGCCATCCTCGCCAGGGGCTTTTCCATTTTTGAGCTGTCTCAGAGCGATCTCGATTTCGCCAATGCTGACTTCTGGCAGGTCTTCGGTGAAATGGCGTGTTAATGTGGCTCTAAAATCTTCATTTCCGGGATCAGGTCGAGATGCATGCGATGCGTATAACCGGCCATAGAAATTTTCCACTTCCGAAAGGACTGCCGGCACCGAAGAAACGACTTCTCCACTTGTTGTGGTCAGCTTCGTCAAGTGGCTTCTTCCAAGAGATTGTACGAACACCTTTGACCCCCGATTCAGCTCAATTGCTCTTTCAATGGCAAGAGTATTGGAGCACCGGAGGTCGCGTCGTACGTGCTTGTTGATCTCTTGGTTTAGAGCCCGCTTAGCTGACGAAGTGACAGGCGGGTTTTCACGTCGTTTCTTCATAAGCCCTAATGTCTCTTCCGAAAGCTTTGATTTCTTGCCCTTACGCTGCATGTTACAGAATCTCGAACCTTCCTCCCTAAGGATCCGAACCACATATTCGTGGTTCTGGTTAACGTCTGTTGTGGTTTCCTTGGCGGCAAATCGGTTCTCCAAATTTGACTGGAACGTTTCAGATCCTGTCATGATTTAGAGCAGTGTGCTCCCGGTATTAAACCTTTTGATCACGGAGACGTCTCTGAATATGTGCTTCTTGTTCGTCATGATGAAGTCAATCTCATTTTTAGTCATAGTGTCGGGGCTTTGCCACGTCCACTTCCTTTGGGACTGCTTTTTGAAAAAGGAGTTCATCAAAAAGAGGCCCTCGCGTTCGACGAAGTTGACGAGCATTTGCCACCTATGATTCCTGCTTCCAAATCCATGGGATCCTACTGCCGATTCGCCGCAAATCTGTACTCCCACTTTAGCGTTAAAGTCCCCCATGACAACGGTGTAAAACGTTATGGTCTCCCTCCCCCTCTCTTCGAACTTCACATAACCCTAATATGTGCCACCTAATCTTCTCAAGTTCCACCTCGAGTTGCGCCAGATGCGAGTCAAGCCGTAGCGTGCGGCCGTTGTACGTCGCAAGAGTCAGTTTTATTTGATGGCCTCCCGTAACCCGGAAATTCTTCGCACCCCCTGTCCCGCCGTAACCACGGTCGCCACCGTGACCGGGAATAGCGGGACTGCCGGGAACTAGGGGCCGTGCCATTTTTGTGCTGCTCATAGAGCTTTATTGGCTTAAGTAACCATTAAATGTCTCTGAGTGGGGAGGTAAGTATAACATATTGTACCTAAGTATTAAGTTTTAATTCATGTTTATTTCAATTTTATATTTGTTTCCTGTATTGCCCACAGGCAATATTGTTCAGAATTCCTGGCACATGTCTTGTGTACAACTAGATTAGTCCAGTCAATTTAGACATTTGAAGTTACAAGCTGAAACAAGCTGAAAATTTGTAAGATCGTTTGAAATGTAATATTTAATTTGTGATTTCCAGCAAAACGGTAAGTTTTATACCAGTAATTATAGGACCATACTACATCTTTTAGTACCAAAATCATCGCTGGTCGCTGATAGCGAGGGCCAATAGAAATTTGCCTATTGTAATTTTTGAATCGTTATATCTTCGAAATAGTGGCTCGTAGGAAAAAAAGTAATATATTAATTCATAGATAATTTTATAATCTACAATTGTACTGAAGATATTATCACTCCCGACCCGTGGTACAACTGCGATGACCAACTGGTTGTACTACGGAGAAGTAAATATACCCATGGTTCAACTGGTTGTTCTATGGCGAAATATCTTGACCAATGGTTCAACTCGAGTGAGTTATTCTTTACTTGGGCCAACTAGTTGATTTTTTTTTTTGCACACAGGGAAATATGGGGAGCTTTGAAATTTTATTTATTACTAGCTTCTGCCCGCGACTTCGTACGCGGATCCTGTCCCTTATGCCAGCGACTACGGGGTCAGCAAAATCAAAGATCTGAATAGTCTGATATTGAATTTTAAGGATAATGACTTGAAAACAACGGAATAGGCATAACCATTAGAAACGTTCCATATATTTAATTTTTGTACTTTAACGGCAAAAGCACAGCAGACTAAACAAAACGCTGAGAACTGAACCGCAATAGACGTGACCATAGGGATAAGAGTAGTGATTCTAATTAGTCCGCATTTAAGTTGTGTGTGGCAAAAATATTACACGTATTATTACGTTAAAAAACATTAAATAGATGACAAAGTCATGGTGACTTAGTGGAAGTCGTGGTGGTTTAGTGGGTAGAGAACCAATCTCTCAAGTATGAGCGTGCGTCTTTGATTCCAGGTCTGGCAAGTGCCTGCCAATGCAACGTTTCTAAGTTCGTATGTACTTTCTACGTATATTTTGGATACCAATGACCGTTATTTGGAGGGGATGTTAAACTGTAGGTTCCGGGTGTCACTGAACATTCTTGGCAGTCGTTATGGGTAGTTAGAAGCCATTAAGTTTTATCAAGGGGTGTTGGGTTGAGCGGGTAACCGGGTTGTGGAGGTCAGATAGGCAGTCGCTCCTTGTAAAACACTGGTACTCAGTTGCATCGTGACTGGAAGTCGACCCTAACATAATTGGGACAAAGGCTCTTGAGATAATAACGACAATAATAATGAGATATAGGCACCGCAGGACATCTGAGGCTGATGACGGGGAGTAGCGACCCCGCGGGGCTATATATACTGAGTTCTCCAGGGAGTGTATACAGTCCCCCATCTCCGGCCGGTCGGAGTGAACCATGACGGGGGTAGATCTCACGCCTCTGGCTTGGCTTGGCCGTCCAGAGTGGAGTCGCTAGAGCATTATTAGTAGCCCTGCTCGGAGGGTAGGTGCCTCATGGTAAGCACAGGGAGCGCGTAATCTGCGTTTAAAGTCCGCCGAAGTATCCTCACTCACCCTTCAGCCGCTCATGTCCCTGTTGCCCTCTTGTTGCTATTCAGTGACTGGTTCCCGGGGGCCCAGTAAGTGAGGTGGCGAGTCTCCACCTGCCATTTTTACATGAACCTAATATATTGTCATCCACTAACATCCCATCACAATAGCCCAAGTAGTTTTCCTACATAGTTAGCAATAGTTTAGCACAGAACCGGGGATTGTCTTTTTTTAACGACGTCCACCGGGGATTGTCCTTGGGTTCATTTCTATAGTGTATAAAGGGATAATCGTCGGTTTTGTGTCACCATTTCATTAAAGTTGTCTCAAAAGGGCTTCAGCGTGTTGGCTTCGGCCCCACGTTTGCCTCCCAAAAATTCGGAACTCTGTAGTCCCGAGGTCTGGAAGAGACATACAAAATAATAATGAGATATAACGCAACAAAGTCGGAGAGTGTCGTGACGCCACGTTTAGGTATGTAAAATTTGTACTAAGCAGTGACTTAACACGAAATTCAAGCGTTGTTGTATCTTCGTTATTATTTGTTTGTGTGAGAGAGAAAAGAAAAATACGTGTCCATTATTTTAGGGTTATCTAAAAGACGGACTAATTACTTTTTAACCCCCGACGCAAAAACGACGGGGTGTTATAAGTTTGACGTGTCTGTGTGTGTGTGTGTGTGTGTGTGTGTATGTGGCATCGTAGCTCCCAAACGGATGATCCGATTGTAATGCGGTTTTTTTTGTTTGAAAGGAATGTCATTCGGGAGTGTTCTTAGCTATGTTTGGTGGAAATCGGTTCAGATCTTCAAGGTCATCAGCTCGTTTGATAGGTGTGATAGGAATGTTACACGCTCAGTTACTTGCAAGCATATGTGGGATCTGAAATTTGAAACACTAATGTCTTCTGGAACCACTGAGCTAGTCTGCTGTTAGGGCACGAAGATAGGAGACGTAACCCTGAACTGCCTTTTAGTAAACGCATCGAGTTTGGGCTCGTTGAATTTGTCTTGACGAGTCCTCTTCATGTTTCTAATTGACGAGAACCTAATGCTGGAAATGGGGTGTGACGGATGAAACCCTGGAATGCCGGAATGAAACGGATAAACCGATTTATATTTTTGCTGAAAATCTAGTATGACCAAAGGTTAGTCTTTATTGTTTCTCAATCTGTGCAATTCTCCCAGAGCCAGTTTGTCATGAGGATTGTTAAACAGCTTCCTTTGGCCGAGATCAAATTAAATGAAAGAAGGAAAAATTAAGGAGCTCCTTCAAAAAGCGTGAAATAAAATTAAATTATAAATTAAAAAAAACCCCCGACCCAAAAAACTACGCAATTAAACCCTATAAAAAGCAAAAAATAACTTTAAACACTACGTAAGTACCAACTAAAGCATGTCAGACTAAACTAAATTTTGACGTGTCGGGGGACCGCTTTTTACCTTTAAAAATACTTACATAAATCAAATGATACCTACCTAATTACCTACCTAACATTCGTATAAAAAACACGTATGTAAACACAATTATATACAAAGTTATAAGTAGTATATATAATGTAGTAGTATATAATTACTTCTAACGTTAGGCTAATAAATTAGAGCGGTCCCCCGACACGACAACATTTAGTTTAGTCTGACATGCTTTAGTTGGTACTTACGTAGTGTTTAAAGTTATTTTTTGCTTTTTATAGGGTTTAATTGCGTAGTTTTTTGGGTCGGGGGTTTTTTTAAATTTATAATTTAATTTTTTTGATTTACCATACCTATTTCATAACATTCATTTCTATTCATTTCAAGTGTAGTATTGCTTTTGAAGTTCCACATCAGGTGTTCCAGATCTTCGATGTTTATACGTCAATAGAGAGTGCTTATCAGATTGAACCACTTTAAACCGCTAAAACGTCATATCTTCATATGCTATAGTCTAGCTGGGCTCCTGGAGTTCCACATCAGGTGTTTTTGATCTTCAATTTGTATAAGTCAATAGAAAGTGCTTATCAAATTGAACAACTTTTGCTAAAACGTCATACCTGTATATATGGTACAGAGAAGTTGGGCTCTTGGGGTTCCACATCAGGTGTTCCAGATCTTAAAATTTATTATCTCAGCTGAAAATGTTCATCACATGAAACAATTTTTGCCATGGCACCATTTTTGTATCTCTTATAGTTTTGTTGGTCTGTTGGAGTTCTGCATCAGGTCTTCAAGTTGCGAAGATAAATTATAGCCTATATGTTGACCAGGCTTAATACTGATAAAACAAAGAAAAAATCATTGAAATCCGTTCAGTAGTTCGGAAGATTAGCGTGTACAAACAAACGGACATACAGACATACAGACAAACAGACAGAATTTTTTTTTGGATATGTGCTTCATTACTGTTTCTAAACCCCACCCAATAATTTTTTTTTTAATATATTCAATGTACAGACACAGTTTTTTTACAGATTTATTATATGTATAAATTATATTTTAAAACGATCTCACCAATTTTCAGCTTGTTGTGAATTAATGTAACTTCACACTAATCTAATTTTTTGGTCTAATTTGACTGGACTAGTTTAAAAGCAGGCTATGGTTTCCTTACCAAACATAATGTAAGTCGCGTTTTCAAATTAAAGGTCTTGCTATTTTGAAGAGTGTTTGTTTTATTGTATCGTTAGTTGGTTCCTTAGGAAATAAGGATCAAAGTTAAACAAGTATTTGTAAGTAAGAGAGTCTGCAATAAATATTATTATAATTTCTATGAAAAAGTCTATCATATTTTTAATTTCTCGCTACCAGTGTAAGCATTCACCCTATAACTAGGAGCGCGCTAGGCGGAACAAAGTTGTACACAATGGCTAAAGTTATGTCCTACGGGTGAAGTTATGTACAATGGGTGAAAATGTGTCCAACGAGCGAAGTTGTGTCCTACGGAGGAAGTTGGGTCCTACGAGGGAAGTTGCATCCAACGGGGGAAGTTTTGACAGTAGGTCCCGGCTGTCATTGCACACCCTTGGCAGTCGTTACGGGTAGTCAGAAGCCAGTAAGTCTGACACCAGTCTAACCAAGGGGTATCGGGTTGCCCGGGTTGAGGAGGTCAGATAGGCAGTCGCTTCTTGTAAAGCACTGGTACTCAGCTGAATCCGGTTGGACTGGAAGCCGACCCCAACGTAGTTGGAAAAAGGCTCGGAGGATGATGGAAGAAGTTTTGTCCTACGGGGGAAATTGTTTCCTACGGCGACAAAACTTTTTTTTAACGACGCCGGAAGTACATAAGAGGAGTAAGAAAGGATTAGGTTAGGTTAGGTCAGGATTAGGTTTTGGAGGCGATCTGTCGCTGCCGGCCGTGGTGCGGAGGATAGTCGGCAGTGCAGAGTCGTGGGACGCGGTGGTTTCCTTTTGCGAGGAAGTGATGTCGCAGAAGGAATCTGCGGAACAGGAGAGGGACCCTGAGGCGATGCACGGGGTAGGCGAACACCTCACTACCCCGTGCAAGAGACGAGGCCCGTGCGAGGGCCAGCACTAGTGTGGGGCTGCGGAAGAATCTGGATTCCCGCGGCTCCAAGGAAGTTCATGAGGATTTCTCCGTCCCAAAAAAAAAAAATAATAATGGTTAGGATAAATCAGGGTTAGGTTAGCTCAGGGTCAGGTAAGGCTAGCTCAGGGTCAGGTTTTTTTTTTTTTTTATTTTTTTTTTTATTGAACTTTGTTTTTGGTTTAAGATAGCTGTTATTTCGCTTTTATGATATGTTGCGGCAGTTTGCGCGATTTGATACGCTTGCTGCCGAAACTCGGGATGTCGCTTTTTAAGTTTTGATATCGCTTGGGTAGAAAGAATAATAAATATTGAGAATATATATGAATAATGAAATATATGATAATATATGAAAAATGAATAGATAAGTAATAGATATTATTTTATGTGCCATTGTAGGCTTTGAGTTTCGAGTAAATTTGGCTCGCGAGTTCCGTATAACTTGCCAGCGCTTCCTCTTTCTTAAGTAGTTCTGGCAAACTATACGGGACGATATCATGGTAGACGCATAATGCCTCGTGTCGCATTCGCTCCCTAGCAAACCTCGGACAATCTGTCAGCAGGTGCGTCACAGTCTGGGGTGTATTTGTGTTGCAGGGACAGCAGTCGTCTGGTGTGATGTGGAATCTGTGTAAGTATGTTTTGTGGAAGCCGTGGTTGGTGAGTATTTGTGTTGTGTGGAAGTGAATGTCTGGCTCAGGGTCTTTTTTTTTTTTTTTTTTTTTTAATTATTGCACCCGCCATCATGGGTACCGCTAAAGTTCCTCTGACGGAATCAGAGACTTTGTTTGTCTTTTTGATTTTTTTATTATCTTTGCTGTGGACAAAGACGCTCCGGATTAATCCGAAGCGTTTCTGTCCACGACAGTTTTGCAAATTTGTTCAGCAAACGTAAGAAAATCGCCTCTTAATTTTTTATTTGCGATGAGCTCGTAGGCTCTACTGGCTGCCACATCTGTCTCGAGTCTTTGGGCGAGGTCAAAACGTTTTCTCTCGAATATAGGGCACTGAAATAGAATGTGCTGAACGGATTCCTCAACCGCAGGGTCGCAGACGCATGACGGGCTCTCCCGACACTTGAAGCGGTGCAGGTATTGGGAGAACCCCCCATGGCCTGTAAAGATGTTAGTTAAGATTCCCTGCGGTTGTATTTTTCGCACCAGACGATATGCCTCCCTCGCGTCCGGGAAGAACACTCTCGTGACGGAGGCCGTCTCGCCCGTTTTGTATCTCCGGTTCCATTCGTCAAGAGAGTCTCCACGAAGTTCACTCCTGACGAATGAGACCGGGCACCGGTCATAGTCAGGCTTCCTCCGGCTCGAGAGTGCTGCTTCTTTTGCTAGCTCGTCGGCGCGCTCGTTGCCATCGATGCCGGCATGGGCCTTGATCCAGAACAAGGTCACAGCTTTGCCACGGGTCAAGGCCACGCTGAGGTTTCGGCGCGCCTCGATTGCGAGGGAGTGCATAGACCCGGGATTGGTTACAGTCTGCAAGGCCGCCCGTGAGTCACTATAAATGCCGCAGCTCTCCGCTCCGCTGTTCAGGGCTTCGCTAGTGGCCCTGCATATGGCCAGAAGTTCAGCCTGGTAGACTGTGCAGTACGCTGGCAAGCTCAGTTTTCGGCTCCGCAGTTCGGTCTGGTTGTCCCATATGGACAACGCAGCACCGACTTTGCCCTGGAACTTGCTGCCGTCTGTGAAAATTCTGAGCGACTGCACGTTGTGTTGGTCTACCAGGCTTCGGTCATCAAGACACCTGAAGTTCAGGTCCATACGCAAGGCGGGGTGTGGAAGCTCTGCAAATCCAACCACCCGCTCGACCTCCCGGTCTCGTAGCACTAGCCGGGTTGACCCTTTGCGAGCCTCATATAGGCCGGCTGCTTCCTTGACGCGTAGGTCCAAAAGTAGTAACCCGGCGAGTAGTAGGGCCGAGTTTAGGGAGACGGTGCGGTAGGATTTGCAGATCTTCTGTGCGAAGCCCCGCTGGACGGTGTTTAGGAGCTTGCGGACACAAATTTTTTGAGCGGCGGGCGACCATGCGGCCGCAGCATAAAGAATGACGGGCTCCACTGTTGCCGTATAGATTGTGCGGATGACGTCGGGGTGCAGTCCCCAGCTTATTTTTGCAGCTCGTTGGAGTTGCTTCGCGATATTTAGGGCCTTCCTACAGACGTTGGCGACGTGGGTGTTAAAGGTCAGCTTATCGTCTATAGTCAGGCCCAAGATCTTTATTTCGCGAGACATGCCAATGTCGACCCCGCCCATGCGCAGAAGTGGGGTGTCATGCTTTAGCTTGTTTGTCAGCAGCATTGCGCAAGTCTTGTGTGGCGCGAACTTGAGTTTGTTTCTGACACCCCACTCCCGAACGAATTCGAGGGCGGCATTGGCATGTCGCTGCACCTCCAGCGCAGTATCCCTGGCAAACAGCAGAACCACGTCATCTGCGAACGCCTGGCACACAACCCCGCGGTCATGTAGGTTCTTGAGAAGGGGATCTAGGAGGACATTCCACAGTATCGGCCCGCTGATCGAGCCTTGGACGCAACCCTTTTGTGTGTTTCTAAAATGTTCGACTCCGGCATACCTTAGTCGCACACATCTGTCGCCAAGGTAGCTGTCAAGTAGCCGCCTGATGTTGACCGGACACTTTTCCTCCGCCAGTCTGACCTTTATGGCTGGCCACCAGGCGCTGTCGAAGGCGCCCTCTATATCTAGCGAGACGATGGTGACCAACTTTTTGTTTTTTATTTCAACCTTTATTTGGTTCACTAGATTATAGAGGGCGTCCTCGGTGCTCCTCTGGGGCATGAAGCCGTACTGGCGGGTACTCAGCCTCGGTACTAGGTGCCACTGGAGCCTCGTGACAGCCATCTTCTCCAGGACCTTTCCTAACACGGGCAGGAGCCCGATCGGCCTATACGATTTGGCGTTTGTGTAGTTGTCCTTGCCCGGCTTCCTCAGAACCACAACTGTGGCTTCTTTCCACTTCTTGGGGAAGTGTCCCAGACTGAGGCATTTGTTGGCCAGGGCAAGGAACGCCCCGGGGTCCTGGAGAATTGCCTGGCGACAGATGTCCGCGGTGAGACCGTCCGCGCCTGGCGCCTTTTTAGGGTTAAAGGAGGGCACTGCTGTTATGAGCTCATGCGGAGTAAAAGGCGGGTCATGTTCTTCATCATGATCCGGGTCGTTTACCCGCATGGCTAAACGTCGGATGTCCTTTTGTTCTTCAGTGTCCTCTTCTTCCAGGTCCTGCGGATAAAAGGTCTCAGCCAGGTGCGATGCGGATTCTGCCGGAGTCAGATATACACCACTTCTAATTAGGGTTGCGTCTTCGTGCCGTGTTGCGGTACGCCCTATCACCCTGTAAATGCCCTCCCACATCCCCTCCCTATCCTGCTTTGTGCAGAACTCCGTCCAGCTCCTCGTTTGGGCTATCATGGCTTCTGTTTCATATTTATCTTTGTGTTGCAGGTACTCTTCGACGACGATCTGCCTTCGGACTGGAGCGGCGCAGCGGACTCTTCTCTTCCTGGTGGTGACCTCCTTCTTCAGGCTTTCGAGCTCCTGGGACCACCACGGCAAGGTAATTTTTTCCGAGTTTCTCTTTTTCGGTATAGTTTCCTGACATGACTTTTCTATTAGTTCTAAATATTTATTTATGGTTATTTCTAAATTTTGACTATTTTCAATTTCTTCAAATTTTGACTGATTTATATTTTCTTCTGTTTTAAGCTGGGCCAGTTTCTCACGAAACTGGACCCAGTTTGCTTTTTTGGTATTAAACGTCCTAGTAGTTGATTTTATTGCTGTGCCTAAAGATTTTTGCAAGTTTATCCTAAATTTTATGCCGTTATGGTCCGAGCTCGTCAGTCCCTCGTCTACCTCCCAGCCTTCAAC